>NC_137870.1:39953131-40103131 GCF_963924005.1 Protomyctophum bolini | reverse complement strand
TTCACTGCCGTATAGGAGAACAGACTCCACTGTTGCGTATAGAAGAAGCTAAGTTTGATTTGTTGTCGGGGGGAGATTGGAGTTCCATACGCTGGTCATGCCGTTCAGGGCCCTCCATGCCTCATGCGGGTGTAATTATAAAGATGTGTGGCGAGACTTCTTGAGCACTATAAGCTGTTAACCCATTCTGAACGGGAACCCATTTTGGTGTTAGCATCATGTTATGCTTTAGCTATTGAAAAATAGCAGATCTACAAGCTCATAGCGCGCCACCGAGTGGCGCGCTACGAGCTTGTAGGTCTGCTATTTTTTTTTAAATCGAAGAACGACTGACATTTTTAGAATCTGATCTCAGGTCAGAATGGGTTAATCAGACCAGTGTGTGTCCAGTGGAAACCTCGTATGAATCTGATCTCAGGTCAGAATGGGTTAAGTAAAACAATTGAGTACTTTTCCCACCGCTGCGTTGCATTTAAGCCCATTAAATCCTCTGTGTGTGTGTGTGTGTGTGTGTGTGTGTCTATAGTCTGGACGGCGTGCCTTTCCTGACGCGAGACCGCACCCTGCAGAGGACCACAGACGTACAGAAGGTGTTCCCACACAGGCGGCTTGACGACGCCTCGCTCTTCAACTGGACAGAGTTACAGAGCCTCAACGCAGGACAGTGGTTCCTCAAGGTACTGTACTATACTGTACTGTACTACGACCACCTTTTAGCAACGCTGTGTTTTATCATGGCGTTTACCGTTTCTGGTACAGTAAAAAAACCTACCTGGGAAAGGATCTAAAACGGTGGTTTTCAACCAGTAGTCCTGGCTGGGACCACCAGTGGTCCTTGAGGGGGGGGGGGGTTCCAGCCAGGTGGTCCCCATTAACTAAATGATGGGGAGTTAACCACGTGGACCCTTATTAGATAATTTTTACAGTGTAAAATGAAACCAAATTGGCCCATAGGGGTCCATTTGGCTGTTTTCTCTCCTCAAGACGCCATGGAGTTGTGGGCAAAATCTTATCCAACGACAACAAAATATCAGTTCGTTTTGGGTCAGAGTGTCTGAATGTCGTCAAAATGGTCGTCCGTGGCTCAAATGCTGAATAAATAATGGACCTTGATATGAAACGGGTTGAAAGCCACTGATTCTGAAACTACCTACCACTTTGTATTTGTGGTGGGTCACAGACACACCCTAACCTAACCATAACCACAAGCACGGGAGCAGCGCATGTTCGAGCCGTTCCTGCATGTCGGACTAATGCTCCGTTGGAATTACGTGCGGATCCACACGGCTTCACACGGTCCATTGCCTTTTGTATTCATTATTATTAGTATTATGTTTCTATTCTAATCATTTTTATCCCACGATTTTGTAACCCATTTTTCACCCAGTGTCAATTATCTAATGGCTCTACACTCCCTTCCGCCAACCTGGGGAGAGCAACGGACTGACATGAGGTCAGTTCCTTCGACGTAGCGCGTGGAAGGAACATGCTATTCCAACCAATCCTTTCCCCTCCATCAGGCGCCCCGGCTGACCAGGGGGAGGCAGTTTAGAGACCAATACTGCATGTTTTTTGTGAGGGTACCTAGCCTTTTGTATTCATGACTTCAACTGACTCTTTTAACTCCTTTATTGCGCGCCAATTGTAGCATTAACCACATCTCCGGGTGCTAGCACTTCTCTCCACTTTAACTCCACTGTATTAGCCCGCCCCTCCCCGCCATACAAATGCGCAGGGGGGAAAAAACACAGTTTTAGAACACAAACCATCCCCTCACCTCTCGTCAGAAGCTTTAACATGGCGCCAGCAGACAGCGATTTTAGAACCAGAGTTATGACTGTTTGAAAATCCACCTCTACACTGCTCTAAACTGAAAATATATATGCCTTCCCATAGTTGGAAAGGTGGGGCGTTGCTATGGGAACCGGACCAATGTTAAAGGCTTCCTTCCGTAGGCATCGACCATTATATAGACGGAGTCCACATTGGGGTACGTACTGTATATATATACGGACCTGGGAGAGAAAGAGTTAAGATAACTCTCAGTAGGGGCGGCAGGGAACGGCCGGATGGGAAAAACCGTGAGGTTCCCAGTTCGATCCTGGGCTCCCCCAGACTTGGTGTCGAAGTGTCCTTGAGCAAGACTCCGAACGCCTAAATCCCTAATTGCTCCCGATGTGCAGGTTGCTGCCTTGCATGGTTTCCTCCACCATCGGTGTATGAATGTGTGTGTGTGAATGGGTGACAATCACACAATCTATGTAAAGTGCCTTGGATGAAAGCGCTGATATAAATGCACCATTTAACTTAATTGAGAGAAGAAATGCATTCATCTTAAGACCAGTCAACACAGCCATTTCCAATGTGGTTTGTTTTTTGGGTAACTTCCAAATTAATTGTGGCGTATTTACGATGGGCCTCTGTAGGACAGAGCAACAACAAAATGCCTGAATGGTAAAATATGTACATTAAATAGGACTGTTGTTTATCTGCCTGTTATATACACACGCACATACACATACAGTACACACACACACATACACACAAACATTTGTTGATGAAATTGTCAATAGGCCCTTTATTTATTCATAGTTTACCTTAATCTTTATTTAGTTTTTCTCAGTGAAAAAAATGTTTTTGTCATCATTTAACACCGCATTCAGGCAGGACCTATACAGAGTAGACAGTACGTAAGGCTAATTGCTCAACACATCATTTATATAATTCAAACACATCCCACACACACAGGCACCTGAGACTTTATATTTATCAATTCACGAAACACAGGTATATGTACTGTATCTCTCTGTGTCCTGCGGACTCCCGGGCTTAACTCTGGCACTGTCCAAACTTGCCGTGTGTGAACCAGGTATTTGTAGTGGCACGTGGCAATTCCATTGAACCAAAGGTTTCGGAGAACACCCCCCACCCTCCCCAAAAAAATAAATAAAACACATACTGTATCTGTCCTGGATGGACGGTGTCTGCGGTCTGTGTTTGCTTGGGGGAAGTGCATTCATCAGTTTCCCTGCTTGGCCAACCCGACCAGTCGGCTTCACGTCCGGATTGGTCAAACTTTGTGTCAACGTGTATGCTGCTTAGCCAATAGCCAGCCCAATACAAATCCCCGATTGGCAAATGATTTGTGCTGTTCACTAGTTTGGGGCGCAGGCACATAGTCGCGTCAGACATAGCACCTAGATCAGGCGTCTTTTCTCCGGGTTTTTAACCCATTTTGACCTGAGATCAGATTCTAAAAATGTCTTCTACGGTTTTCTGAAAAAGCTATGTTTATATGTCGTTCTTCGATTTTTCAAAAATAGCAGACCTACAAGCCTCGTAGCACGCCACTCGGTGGCGCGCTACGAGCTTGTAGATCTGCTATTTTTTCAATAGCTAAAGCATAACATAATGCTAACACCAAAATCGGTTAAACAGCTGGTGGATGGAAATGACGCTCGTGCGCGGCTTCAACTTGTACGGCGAAAACCCCAAAAAAGCCTTGCCGACGCCGCTAGGCTCTTTCTTGCCAACCTCTTGCCGCGTATGCCTGTGCTCTTTGGCCCCCCGGTATTGCTGGTTGAAATGTACGCTTTTTTTTGCCTGACTTTTTTTTGCGGTCCCCGGTTATGTTCATGGCTGTCTGTCTGTCTGTCTGTCTGTCCACACGTCCATCCGTCCCAACCTTGAGATATCTCAGGAAGGCCTTGAGGGAATGTGGCACAACAAGCGTACACTGGGACTCGAGCATGAACTGATTAGAAGCTACTGTAGATTAGGTTAAGATCACTGTGACCTCGCTAAACCGTCACATTCCTTCAAAGTCTTCACTACGTGAGTCCGGAAAGATGTAAAACGGCAACTGGTCTGTGGAATTCTACCACAAACTTGCAATGTGGTATTTCTAGTTATTTGTTATTATAATTATAATTGTATTAATTAATACTAATTAACAAGGGATACTATACAAAACATGGAATTCATACTCTCCCTTTCGAAATTAATGGGAGTGCTTTGTACCATTCCTGTGGTCTTGAAAACAAATGTTTAGTTTTTTTTTGCCGAGCACATCTTTTACTCTCCCACTTCTCCAGGACGACCCCTTCTGGACAGTCCACAGCTTCTCTGCACGGGAGCGACGCCTGGTGGCCAACCAGACAGTGTGCAGCCTGGAGCAGTTGCTGAAGCTAGCCTCCCTCCGCAACCACACCGTGGTGTTCAGACTCAGGAGACCCCCGCCGGAGCACCCCTGCCACTACAGCTGGATCAATGACACGCTGGAGGTCGTACGGCGGGCCAGTGCACCTCAGGGCCTGGTGAGTCACGTGGGAACTCGAGTCGTTATTATGCCCCTGACAGAGAAAATGCAAAGTAGTGGCGTACGTAGTAGTGCACCTGCTCAAACACGCTCTGCAAGCTGCTCATTTGGTGTGTTTGTTCTGGCTATGGGGAAGGACATGCTACTCATTTATATTCGTTTAATTTGGCTAGTAAACTAAATCACGCTGATGTTTTGTACCCCTTGGGAAATGTGCTCTAGTCTAGGTTGTTATCACTGAGAAAATGTGGGTCATTTTTGCTTGCATAGGTTTTTCTTTAGAATGTGGAATGGGGGATGGTCCGTGTTTATCCTCAACACTGTGGCAAGATGCTAATGGCGAGCATTATGATTCCCTACAGTACTGTGTCTTGCTAGGCTGGTTCCAGCCCCTGAATCACTAGCCACGGCCATTAAAATAATATGTTATTTTATTTTTTTTGTAACCCAATCTTTTCACCCAGTGGCAGTTGTCTAATAATATAATCAATGCATGAGGAGTCCAAGCCGCTTATTTAACACGTTATTCCAACTTGTTCTTGAATAACAAAGTGAAACAAAATGAAAATTCCCGCTGATCCTTGGAATTAGACATATTGACATTGTGTGTGTGTGTGTGTGTGTGTGTGTGTGTGTGTGTGTGTGTGTGTGTGTGTGTGTGTGTGTGCGTGCGTGTGTGCGTGTGCGTGCGCGCAGGTGATGTGGACTCCAGACGAGGACAGGGCCCTGGTCAGACAGGTGGCTCCTGCTCTGGTCCAGACCTCCTTGGAGAAGCACAGTCCTCAGAGACTCCATCAACAGGGCATCAGCAGACTGCTGCTCCGATACAACCAGGCCAGCACGCAGGACGTCAGGTAGGAGAGACGGATAAAACATGGAGCGAGACCAGCACAACCAGCACAACAGACACAGCTAGGCACAGTGAGGACATGTGGACCTACTGTAGACCAGGGGTGCTCAGTTCGACGAGATCTATACTGACCAAAATAATTACTATCCCTTTGTTGGAAAGGTTTGAAGTTACGTAAGACACACTTGGAACGGGAAATAGAGGGGGGGGGGGGGGGGGGGGAATGAAATTGGTAGGTTTTCTTGTATATAACTTTGTAATGCTACAAAGTGCAACACTCTTGAAAACAAAGTATTGCATTGTTGTGGGTTTGAGCTGATTGAGGCCTTTATGTATTTTAGGGGAATGTCATGTGATCTACCTACTGTATACCTGCACAGCCTTTGTGATCTACTGGTAGATCACGATCTACCTTTTGGGCACCCCTGCTGTAGACCCATCCCATACATACTGTAGATACTTCAGGCATACACACACACACACACACACACACACACACACGCACGCACACACACACACACACACACACACACACACACACATTCATATTCATAACACGGCACGATCTTGTCTCCGGACTCTCTGACCCTGCTGCTGCGTGTTTATTTTCATATTTTGGCCATTGTGTTGTTGTCCCATGCAGAGAGTTCTCTCGGAGCAACCTCAGTGTGACCCTGTACACGGTGAACGAGCCCTGGCTCTTCTCTGTGCTCTGGTGCAGCGGAGTGTCTGAGGTGTCCTCGGAGGCCCCGCACATTCTCAAGAAGGTGCTCGCACCCGTCTGGCTCATGGTAAGAGAACGTGAAAAATATATATTTACACGGTTCAATCATCAAGTGTTGATTGAAATAACCTGTAGTCTTTAGAGAGAACTGGACTTGAGTCGCAATTGTACTTTGACCACCTTTTCCGTTTACGCCTGCTTTTAGCTGATCTACAAGCTCTGCCTCCTACAATGTCCTACCAGACACCAGGGTCTAAATCCTTTGGTGAAAGAGTAGAGAGACCGCCTCCAACCACTGCAGATGTGCTTATCTTGTTACTTACTTTGTTAACATACTCTTAATATAACATAGCATGTTACTACATACAGATTGCTTAAAAACGAAACGCTTTATATATTACAATGAATCCCGGATTGCAGCTTTAAAATAGCTTCAGCTAAATGCAACGGCTGCTTTTACATGTTCCATGTCCCTGACTCATCAGTTTGATGATGCCAGCTTGGCAGTGTGTCCTTAGTGACATACTGCTACCCTGTAGGACACTGTGTGTGGCCTGCACCAAACCACCCCCTAACAGACATACATACTGCTACCCTGTAGGACACTGTGTGGGCCTGCACCAAACCACCCCCTAACAGACATACTGCTACCCTGTAGGACACTGTGTGGGCCTGCACCAAACCACCCCCTAACAGACATACTGCTACCCTGTAGGACACTGTGTGGGCCTGCACCAAACCACCCCCTAACAGACATACTGATACCCTGTAGGGCACTGTGTGGGCCTGCACCAAACCACCCCCTAACAGACATACATACTGCTACCCTGTAGGGCACTGTGTGGGCCCGCACCAAACCACCCCCTAACAGACATACATACTGCTACCCTGTAGGACACTGTGTGGCCTGCACCAAACCACCCCCTAACGTGGTTCAGAGTTCAGGTTGGCACTTGGCACGGCATCTGCCATCATGGATGTTGGTGTCAGCACTGCACCAAGTCAGTGTATAGCTACCAAACCTACCTGTGCCATTATCAGGTTTGGTGTTAGTTCAAGTTAAAAGCACACTGGCCCGAACACACAGCTGAAAGTATTAAATATTCGTATTTGCGTGGATAGACTATCTTTAAAGTTTTCTTTGAATCATTTCCATTGCCCAACTCTGAATAGATGCATACAGACAATTTGCACATGGACCCTGTGATAATTGTGTGTGTGTGTGTGTGTGTGTGTGTGTGTGTGTGTGTGTGTGTGTGTGTGTGTGTGTGTGTGTGTGTGTGTGTGTGTGTGTGTGCGCGTGTGTGTGTGTGTGTGTGCGCGCGCGTTTGTTTGCGTGCGTGTGTGTTTTTCCATTTCCAGAAACCAGATGAATACTGCTTGATTTGGGTATCTGCAGACCTCATCTCCTTCGCTGTAGTCATAGGAATATTCGTTTTCCAGAAGTAAGTGTGTGTGTCTACAGTGGCGTGCGCAACATACTATAGTGAGGGAGAGTTTATTGGAAAACAAGCATTCATCTAGTATTCTCTTTGTCACTCCAGTTGTCCCTCGTGTATGAAGGACACATGACACATTCGCTATTACTGCCGAGGACACCGTATGGTACAATACGTTCTTGGCATCCTACAGTACATGCTGGCCCATTGCAGTTGGGAGGGGGGGGAGGGTGTGGGTGAGGGAGGGAGGGTGTGGGTGAGGGAGGGAGGGTGTGGGTGGCCCGGCACATTCATGCACGCGCATGAATCACAGTCACACACACATACCAATAGCTATTCTAGTTCTACTGCAATAATGGATTGAGGGAAAGTCACTTGCCTTCTTGGCTGCAAACATGTCCGTACAATCCTTGTAATCCTCCAGCTCGGCAGTGAATGTCATTCAATGCATTAGGATTGTGAGCCAATATTGACATGGTGCGCAAATACTTTTATGTTAAGTTTGGAAAGGTTTCCCTTTCTTGATGCCACTGTTTCTGGGATAGGACCTCACAGTCGGAGAAGGTTCTTTCAATCCTTTTTTGAGGGGGGTGGAAATATCCAATATAGTAGAGTTATGAATCTTTCATTCATTACTTTTTCTTTTTGAACATTTTGTTAGTTTTAATCGTTTTTAAAGCAGGTTTGCCTGTTTCATTTTTATTTTGTGAAAAGTCTTGTTTTTTTTTTGTTTTTATTAGTTTTAGTGTACGTTTTATTTTAGTAGTCAGGAGCGAGATTCAAAAACCGTAGAAAAATAGATCTACAAGCATCGCGATATGATGCGTTCGTTTTTCATTTTCATATTGGATGATGACTAAAACAATATGATTTTAGTAAGTTTTGTAGTTATTTAGTTTTAGTTAACTATAATAACCACGTACCCTTCAGACAATGACTCCACTCCTTGCACTCCTTGCACATACAGCCTTGATGTCCCTCTTCATGTGTTCTAAATGCACAGTTCACATATGTCTCTGTGTCAGGATGGAATTATTGCATTTCTAATGACTCCTCTCGGCTCATTGAAAGAATAGAAAGAACACATCGTTATATTGCCACGGGTACTGTTGTTATTTGATCAAGCTATAAAGTTGTGTTATTTTGTCTACCTTGGTCTTCCCAAGCTTGCCCTGCATGCAAAGCATTTGTCATTATTACCAGATGCCAAATACATAATAATGTTGCGTGCGAGTGGATGTACAGTATCAACATCCACTGCTTATTATGTCTTTGTCGGGTTTTATTGATTGAATACTTAATTAACAATTGTGTTAACAGTACAGGTAGTACAGTTAAAGGTTATGCTACAGAACCTTGTTGGGAGGGCAGTAAACGGACCCTTCTCAGCAGAAGGGTTGGGGGCTTGGGGCACTTGTGGGTTTTTTGCTCTTTCTTAGCCGAATGGCTGCTGCCGGCTTCTCAACTGACCTCTCTTGTCTCCCAACTTCTTTTTCTCCTTCTTTTTCCTCCTTTTCCCCCTTGGATTTTTTTGTTTTGTTTGTGTTTGTCTCTCTCTCCTCTGCCCGGTGTGCATGCTCTTCTCCTCCTCCTCCTATGCTGCATTCTGGCATCTTCTCTCAGCTTTCACCTGATCAGGTAACTGGGTCGTTCTCCTCTGACCCGCTGTGTTCTCTCCTTTCAGCCGTTGCTTTGCCTTTTCTCAGACTTTATACTCTCGCCGTCTCTTTTGCGCTCTGTCTGTTGTTGAATATCTTTCAACACTTGATGTTCTTTTCCCCCTCTCTCCCTGTCCTTGTGGTTCTTCCTTTCATTCTTGTTCACTCTAGTCTTTCTCTCTCTCTCACTCTTTCCATCCCTCGTTCTGGCTCTAGCCCATTTAGACCTTAGGACGCATCTCTGTCACCTTAGACACAGATCTACAAGCTCATAGTGCGACACTTGAGTGCCGCGCTACGAACTTGTAGATTTGCTATTTTATTTTTATCGTGAAAATGTGTGCAAATCTTTGAATATATATTCTTTCACAGCGAATGTTTTTAACTAAAATATTTGCTTCTGGGAGGTCCCTGGAACAACATATTTTCAGATCGGGTCGGCGCCCAAATACAGATAATTCTGGGGGTCCTTGACATGAAAAGGTTTGAGCATCACTGATATCGAAGATATGTCAGGAATGTCAGGATTTAGAAGACATTTGTAGAATCTGGTCCTTAGGTCTTAATGGGCAGTTTTTCCTCGTCATCTTTCAGTCTGTCGGTCATCCTCTTTCCATCGTGTGACCTGTATGTTTTAATGCACTGCTGCCACTTCTCCCTTTGCCCTCTAGAGGGCATAGTATGAACACTTATCAAGCATACTGTCATACAGCCAAATCTCTATCCCAGTTGGCTGAAACCAATTATTTTCCAACCACGCAGCACAAACTTTGACCATCGCTCAGCCATCGAGATTCGAGATTAATTGTCCATTTAATTTAACAAACACCCAAAGCTCTCAAATGATTTGTGGAAATGCCTCCAACAGGGGAAGTGCGCCAAGAGTGGCCATTATTGATTTGGCCTAAAGCCCTGCTTTTTTGCAGTTTGCATTTCTCAGTGCCTCTCTGCATAAGTCAATGCACAGTCTGACTAATGCATCTCAGTTAATGTAATTGAAATCAATTATTTTGGATTTATGGAGGCTAGTAAGGCAATGATGCTGCTTTAGGCTTTACTGGCAAGTAAGCACTTTACTGTTAGGAATGCCTACCCTAACAGGAACAAACATTTCAAGAAGTCAGGCAGCGATCTGTTGGGCCTAACAGTGACTTGACTAGGATGCCTCCACAGTTGTATGGCATGAAAACACACTTCTTGGTACTTCATGTAGGCTACAACAATTTCTGATTGTAGTACTGTGATTAAATAGTTAAAATATAAATAAACTCTGTCAAGAGGTGACATTTTACATCCAAACATTCAATGCTGTCAAATCACGAAGTGGCCGCAAGCACAGTTTGGACAGCAGAGTGTCCTAATGGTTAGTGAGGCCATACGCAGTACGTTGCTCAGACTAGTCATTGGTCCGACAAATGACAGCCCACCTCATCTCCAGTCCTAACCTAAAGGCCTATTCATAGTCTGGATTTTTGGTGGTGAAGTGACCACCGCTCCGGTGGTGAGCTGACCACCGGAGCTGAAATAACGTTGAGCGGTGGTGAGTAAAAACAGAGAGAAGGGCTGGAGCGGTGCCGGTGGTTTGCTCTTCACCGCGGCTCGTGATGTTGTAGTTCGGTGGTCACCTAACCACCGAAAATCCAGACTATGTATGAGCCTTAACCATAACTGCCAGCACGGGAGCAGACACTAGTCCGACATGCGTCCGCATGTTGGACTAATGCTTCCGTCGGAAATTACATGCGGTCCCCACCTTTCACAAAACAGCATAGGCACCATTATGATGTATGCCATACAGTCGAATGAGAGCAGAGGCAGCAGTACTTCCTGGTTGTACCCGGGTGTGTCCGAGGGGGACCTGGCTCTGACCTTTGACACGTGTGATCTCTGCAGGTTTAGGTCAAGCGGAATGCGCAGCTACAACCCGGAACAGATCATGCTGAGCGCTGCGGTCAGGAGGTCCAGCCGAGAAGTCAATATCATGAAAGAGAAACTCATTTTTTCCGGTAAGGAACGTCCCCCAGTACAGAAGGGTGTATAGGTGGGTCTACACTACAGCCCTACACTGTGAAATCCATAGTTTTAATTTAACTCTAGGAGTTAGATTAGCACTGAGGATTTCTAGTGTACGTACATGTGTCCCTCTCCAGTATGTATCCCTATATTATATCGTCACTATCCGGGAGAAACCTTGTATATATGTCCAAAATTGTTTCCTATTCAAGAAATGGAAAAAAAGTGTTCCAGTGGAGTTCCAAAGTAGTTATTATTTAGTTACAAGCTCTTGTTAATACTTTTCAGTGGTTAGAACAAGAATACATCGCATGGATGCACCTGGAACGTATCCTCGGTGATGATGTATCTCAAGGTCATCGTAAAGGCCTCACCGTGGGTTTGTTGGGCTTCCTCCTCACGGAAGACACAGGCTGGGGCGCCGCCAACCCATACTGCTCCCGGGTGCCGTCTACATTCCGGCTGTCACCCGTCTCCCCAGAAGTCACCAGACTATTCCTGGTTGTCACATAGTCACATGAGTTACTATAAATAGAATAACTAAGAACGAAAAAAAACATTGCATGGATGCACCTAGGACGTATCCTCAGTGATGTATCCCAAGGAAGGTTAAACATGTATAATAAAAAAGACACAAATAGCAAATGTATTTATCTACAAGCTCACAAAACATCACATTGTGATCTGTTGTGAACTTGTAGGTCAGATGTCATGTGGCAAACTATATAATACAAGGTTAAATACAAGGTTTTTGCCCAATAGAGATGATATGTGTCCCTCTCAGTACCCATACTGTTTGTTTTGGTCATTGTGTGTGGTCTTGTGTTTGTTTGTGTGTGGAGAAATTGTGAGTTGCCGATAATTCGAAGCTTTTGTTTTAACTTTGTTGAATACCATCAGGGTGCAGTACACTGCATAGAACAATGTCATGAGCACCAGAATGAGTAGACGCTAACACTATTTCAAAGTGATCCTTTCCTCTGATTGACACCAGCATTGTGCTAATGCATCAAACCGCACCCGTTTGGCATTCCAGTCATGTTAACCGTGGCTATTTTCTAACGGGTCTGGTTGCGTTCAGTTGGGTGCCTGCACTCAAATGGCTCTGTTATTCTCACGCCCTCCTCTTCTTCACCTATTTGTAGAACCACAGCAGCAACGAGCGCCCAGACTGCCGGTCGGATAGACTTGTGACTTTGTGAGAGTATCGGCGGCGCCCAGCTAGCGCGCAGCCCTTTCCAAGCATGCGTCTGAGTGTTTGTGAATATCCTCCTCCTCGACCCCGTCCTCCTCCTCCTCACTAAGGTCACCCCCAGTAGGAGCCTGCCTCATCTCTCCATCCTGTGTGTGTGACGCGCATCGCCTCCTGTTCATCCCACCATCTCTCCATTCTCCTCCAGCGGGTGACTCGTCCTTCCTTCGTCCCGTTGTCCCATTCCATCCCTCGTTACCCGTTGCCACTTTTCTAGTCCAACCTGCCCTGCTCCCCTCCATCTCTTCATCCATCCACCCAACCATCCATCCATCCATCCATCATTCCATCCATCCCTTCTGCCCCGTCCCACCACTCCCTCCCATTCAGCATGTCACTGGAGACCCTGTATAAGGGAAGTTACTGTATAAACACCCCGTTATGTCCACACAGACTTTGTGCTGGAGGGGCGTAAACGGTGAGTTTACAGTTCATGGCCATAGTGTCTGTTTTGTTTTTGTTTTTTGGCCAAACGTTCTATGTCTTTCTATCTATCTGTAAGTCTTTGGGTCTCAGTGTTTGATTTAGTATTTTTTTTTCTCGTATACTGGAAAAGGGGTTACAGGGCATTTCATGTACAGTATGCTGGTGTGGTTTGCAATGCAGTGATAAATGCTTTTCCAAGAGTGGCACGGTTAATATGTCGCTTATACTAACATACTTAATATGAGAGCATATGACAACATATCACAGTGACTTTTTGTTTTCTCTCCTCCTTGTCCCGTGGCGCCCTCCAGAGGTGAGCAATGGTGTGAGCAGCCCTGAAGAGTACCCAGAGAATGGCTATGACTACTACACCAACCAAGGCGTCAGCCACTGACTTTGACCAACTCCACGTATATATATACCCTGTCCTGTGTGAATCTACTGTAAGACACTCGACCAGCATGCTGGAAATGTAAAAGGTTCAAGTTGAAAAGGGGTTGCATTAATGTTCAGAATCTTTATTTTTTGTCACCCTTTCTCATCCATATAGTGTGAAGTGTGTTGTCTTCTACTTCTCCCACTGCTTATGATCAAGAGGCTGCAATTGTTACCGCCCAATTGCTTTTTTTGTTTTTGTATATTACTATATTCTGTAAATACCTTTTTTGCGTGTGCGTGTGTATTGCCATACACATGCACACACACACACACACACACACACACACACACACACACACACACACACACACACACACACACACACACACACACACACACACACAGATAGATATAATGTGGGACTACACGCACTTTTTATTCATGAAAATGATTAGCCAAATCTGTGGTCTCCTTTCCCTTATGTAAATGTTCAGGATTTCAAGTTACCTGCTAAATGTCTCACTCTGCTTGCTTTACTTCTTCTTTTTTTTTAGCTTGTTTTCCGAAAGCAGTCACTTTATTTTCAAGCACTGTAGTTGACAGTAGACACTCTTATCAGCAGATGGAAAGTGTAATTAAACAGATAATTACTATAGGGATGGCATGGTGCACGTGTACCCGATATTGCTCCTGCCTTCCGCTGGCTCTCTCCAGTGTGCTGTGGTTAATACTACTTTAATATTTATATTTAAATGTGAAAAAGGAGAGAAAAAATACAAACACGCTGTTTACAGAGGCTCTGCCTTCTTCTATGAGTGAAACATTTCCAAGATGTAAGATAATAATTTTTTAATATACATTAAATTAATTCTGTTCCCTCCTATTCTTTTCAGTCTCTGCATGTAACTTAAGTGATCATCATATCGAGTGATTGTGAGCTGTGCTCCGGGGGCGACCTCGAACTACCATGAAAATGTATGACTTTTGGTTCTTTTTTTTTTAAGGATGTGTACAGTGTATTGTGCGTACCCTGATAGGGTTATTTTAAGTTGAGTGTGTTACTGTACATAAAAGGTATAATGTGCAAGAATATTGAGAGCCAGCTATGAACTACATTTGAATAATGTGACCACGGTGACGATGCATAATAATATAGCAATAGTCTTGACATTACAGAAGTCAAGTTCTTTCAGTACCTTGCTTTACAACTTCTGAATTATTACTGAACTTTTAGTATTGTGTTGAGAGACAACATGCATCTTGTTGATTGACAGTGTAAATGAATGCTAATACGTAGATGATGATGATGCTGGGAGCTTTTAATGTGAAAATAAGGCTATAAGCTGTTGAAGGGAAGCTACATGTACTACAATGGGCTGCACAGGGTCATGGAATGGATTGCCTTTTGTGTTCATATACTTTATTTAGGTATTATTGTGCCTCAGAATGAAACATTAAAGATTCTTCTGATACATAATGCTTTGTTTCTTTGCAATTTCCATTTGCACCATTTCCGCAATTTCCGCAATTTAATTCCGCATTTCCGCAATTTCCATTTCCGCAATTTCCATTTGCACCATTTCCGCAATTTCCGCAATTACAATTTCCGCAATTTCCATTTCCATTTCCAACTATTAATGGCAGCTGGGTTTCATCATTCAAATAAAATAGAATTCTGTCCGTTTAGCTATAAAATTATGTCAGGGAATAGGGATACACAGTATATGTCTTTCATTTGCATTGCATCTCCCCCCCCCCAAGCTTTTATTTTCGTTCGAGTAATAGTACAACTCTAATAGTATTACTTATAATAATGTAATTAAAGATAACTTCATTCAGATTTATTTATTTTTATTTCATTTTCCAGATCTTTTTTTCTTCTTTTTTTTAGATTTTCATTGGTGGGCCAGTCATAATGGTCCCGCGGGCCTGAGGTTGAGTATCACTGATCTAATGTGATCCTGGGCTCTACACACCCTCCGCCAACCTGGGGAGAGCAACGGACTTAACTCATGCTCCCTTCATGCCTGAGTGTCCAAGATTCTCCTTTACACCTGACAGGGGGGAGTTTCCCTGGTTGGACGTAGCGCGTGGAAGGAACACGTTATTCCAACCAGTTCCTTTCCCCTCCATCAGGCGCCCCGGCTGGCCAGGGGGAGGCAGTTTAGAGACCAGGATTACTGCATGTTTTTGTGAGGGTACCTACCCTAGCCTTCGGGTATGGGCACTGATGACGCGGAGGAGGAACCCGTTTCTTTCCTCACTTTTACTGTAACATACATTGGCCACAGGAATTGTATGCTCTCACCTGGTACAGAAAACTAGAGATCAGATCTAGAGTAAAGACTTGACAATCGATAAATGACCTATTTTGTCAGACCATGACACAAAACTTGACTGTGCTTGAACAACAGATATCAGTATCATACCAAGTAAACACAAATGGAATGAGGAATGGCATTTTAATATCTTGAAAGCAAGCCATAAGCAGTTCAACTTCCTTATCATTGTAAAGTTGCAAGACTGGTTTAATGACAGTAAGTGAAACTTGCACTATAAAAATAGATCCTAATTTCACATAGCTGTAGCTTAAGACAAAGGCTTTATCTCCATATTTCCAATGGGATTGGTGCAGAATTACTGCAGTATCAAGGCATATACAGCATAGCCTAACATTTACTTCAATGTAGTTGGATTTGAACTTGAAATATGCACAAACAGAAGAACGCACGCATTTTAAATCTGAGAAATACTTATAGTACTCTATAGGAATACCGGTAGTAAGAAAATGACATACACTTTCACTAGTCTCTTGAGACAGACTGACCAAATTCAAATGAAAAGAGGATTCTATTTTGTTTTGCTAATGGATACCCAGATTGCACTTTCACAGAGTGGAACACCCCACAAAGAAAAGCGGATATATAGCCGTTAGTTGTAATTCTTGTGATGTACAATGATTTATACATTGTCTCTTAATGTCAACATATGGAAAGGACAAGAATGTCACTGTTTACCTGAAACCATGAAATTCCAGGCAAAGACAAAGACCTTGGTATGATATTATTTTCTCCACATTCAACATTCAGCACCAGGCACCAGTAAGTCAATTCTTTGGTCCTTTTTTGGCACACATTAGGTTTGGCCAACTTATCAAAAGCACACAGTAAAATTCTTGCTGTGTTAATTTGATTGAAGTCTCAATCTTTACAATCTGTTAAGCTAACACTGATATTTCTTTCAAGTCCATTTGACACCATTTTACTTTGCACACTTTAAAATGGAAATAACTGTCATGGAAAAAGAAACCTGCATTATTGCACAAGAATGTTACTTTAACAAATTATATTCAAAGTGCATATCTATTATTATGTCCCTTTGACCTTTCATACAACAGGCAAGCAGCAGCCCACATTCTAAGCTGAGAACTCAGCACAAACTTAGATACTCTACTTATGACTGAGGTAAGCAATGTGCTCTGTGCATGCTTTGAGGACCTTCACTACCTTCAAGAGGGAGGGGTTTCTTTCTTTGTAGAGTTTAACAATAGCTAAAACTCACGCCTCAATTGTTGCTATGCAAAGCATAGCACTACATACAGTACTGTACATACTAAAACCTACAGACCGGTGTTGGAAACACTTGCCACCAACAGTTCACTATAGTAGACTATTGTCTATACTTTAGTTAAAAACAATATAGCAGCACTCTGAAAAGGCAAAAGCACACTGTGCACACTCTGGTAGAAGGATGTGACAGACATACAGTAAGGCACGTACGAACACACACACACACACACACACACACACACACACACACACACACAGTTCTTGGAAATAAATAAATAAATAAATAGCTGAACATGTACAAGCGGGTCACAGTCCTTTACAAAAAAATAAAATATTGGTTGGTCCCTGAATTGAACACCATTGCAAATTTGACATTACCAACCACAGCCGACCATCATCATTTGATTCGGTTGAATGTCATCGTAACGCATGATGGCATTAGGTGTGTGGCTTCTCTTTATAATAAATAATAATCCATTATTACAGTGAAATGTTTATGCTGAATTTATATGCTACAACAACGAATCGGGGCACCCACTGGCCTAGCGGTCCAGGCGCATACCACATAGGTACTATAGGCGCATGCCTGACAGCGTGTTGCGGGTAATGAGTCCCGATCCCGACGGTGACGACCTTTGCTGCGTGTCATTCCCAGTCGCTCTCTCTCCCTGTTTCCTGTCTCTCTCCACTATGTCCTATCAATAAAGGCAGAAAAGCCCCCAAAAATCGGTCATAGATATAAACTTGTGCTAGCAACATTCGAAGTATAATTGGTCAATAAAAAATCTAATAATTTTGTATCACTTCCGACTTTAGTCAATGACTAAATCTACCGTAAGAAATTTGATTTGACAGTTAACAGTATACCAAGCTTGTGTCCAGTGGATGTCTGGTGATAACCGGAGTGGATGTCTCCAGTGTGTTAAAAATATTAGAGAAGCAAGATGCAGTCAAGTCATTGAAATTGATGTCAAGTCTCTATGGTATCCATCGCTCCAAGCTAGATACCGGGTATATCAATTCAAGTTTGTTTTGCGCAGGTGTCTATTTGGGATTTCTATGGCACTGACTTGTAAAGGCCAGGAACCTCCCATAATGCCAGCCTGGATGGCCACCCCTGTAACCACAGCCAGGTCTGGGTCTACAGACGTGTTGGGCTCCTTCCCAAAGTACTCACTGATGAGCCTCCTGATCCGTGGTATCCTTGTTGACCCACCGACCAGAACAATCTCATCCACCTCCTCCTTATCCAAGCGGCCCTCCGTTAAAACGGTCTCAATAGGGGCCAGAATCTTTTGGAAAAGGTCTTTATTGAGCTCCTCAAACAGATTCCGAGTAATTTCCATTTGAAACACTGTTGGCTCCGGAACAGATCCTTGGGGTGCTCCACTGCTCTCAGTGGGATACAAATGTAGGGGCACACGAATGTTGACACTTGTTTTAAGGGTAAGGTTGAGTTTAGCTGCTTCCACAGTCTGCCGGAGGTGATGGATATCCTCTTTGAGAACTGGTACAACACCGAATTCTTGTCGAACTCGCTCTATGGCGTACTGAAGTAACCTTTGGCTGAAGTCTTGGCCACCTAGCTTGTTGTTACCTAGGACAAACACAAGCCAATCAAGTTGTGATTAGTCAGTTATCTCATATAAATGGTCAAACTTAATTTTTTTACTTTAAACTGAGGTTACAAGCCATCCAGTTATATCATGAATAGACTGAATTTCAACCCGAATGCTAACCACACAAATTAATTAACAAAGAATGGGAAGGATTTGTGAGCCTTGGAAAAAAAAAAAAAAAAGCTCCATTTACAATAGGTATAATCCTACTATCTTTTACCCCATCAACTCATTGAAAAGTGAGAAGACCCACCTGCCATGGCCCTGGTGAGGAACATGCCTCCCTGTTTGTTGAGCAGAGACACATCCAGAGTTCCTCCTCCCAAGTCTACCACCAGCACATTGAACACATCCACTTTGTGGAGGCCATAGGCCATTGCAGCTGCTGTGGGCTCATTGATGACACGCAAGATCTCCAAGCCTGGTGAAGTGCGAGAAACAATTATCACAAAAGCAATACATTTGTTTTAGTATGTGAAAACAATTAAAATAAAGACATACTTCCTAAGAATGTAAATGAAAATAAATCCATTAATTTGTCATCTCCAACTTGATAATTTGAGATTATTTTGCTATTACTCTGAATACTGTACTACTAGGTTTGCACAATTCATTGACAATAATCCAGAATTGTGATTTATTTTCAGTGTCACTATTCATTTGAACATCTTATTTGGTCAGCAGCTACACACTTTGTGCTTGTATTACCTTCTGCTCTTCATCAGTATGTAAACTAATATAACCAGAAGAACACTGTGCAACTCATCTCCCCATAAAATCATTATTAACATCTCCTATTAACAAACATGGACTACTGACCAGCAAGATTGGCAGCCCTGACAGTGTAGTTCCTTTGTCGCTCATCAAACTCTGCTGGTACTGAGATGACTGCCTTCTGGATGGGTACACCCAGTTGTCTCTCAGCCATCTTCTTCAATCTCAACAGCAGCCTGGAGCCAATGAACTCTGGGCTCACTGTGAAGGTACTGTTGGTGGAGATCACAAACTCAGCACTGCCATTGTTGTTAATCACCTGAAAGAGAAAGTAAAAACAACGTTAGAGAGATGAGGTGGAATATTGGTGCTAGTCCGGTGCCCGTTGGGAACGATGAAAGTCGAGAACAAAATGCAAGTTGGAAATGCAATACCCGTCATGTTGTCAAAGTAGCTGTTGGCTGTGTCCCTTTTACCTTATATATGGAGATGTCTGTATACGTCTGTCTGTGTCTAGAATAGATACATTGATATTTGCGGTTCTACCGGCGGTTCTGAACAACTGGATCTCCATACATGCCTATACATGGGCATATTGGTCAGATCCACGTTCTGGACAACTGCCTAATATCCGAACGACTAACCGACTAACCAAATGGAACACAACCACCCTAAAGACTATCATTGCATTGAGTGATCTTCGTACATAGAAATTGATTTATTGGAGATTCTGACTTTCAATTGTACATACTACATACATTTTGTTTTTATTGTATTCGCTTCGGCAATGTAAACGTGTTTTCTCATGCCAATAAAGCCCATTGAATTGAACTGAAAGTTGACCATTATGTGCAAAAGTGTTGATAGAAAACCGGATGTTGACGGAAGTTGTATTGATGTTGTATTGAAGCGGAAGCTCCGCGGAAGCTCCGTGCCCCGACTACTTTATGGGTTTATTATTGCCGTCATACAAATGTCTCCAGTATATAATAACATTCATGTGCATAGGTGTATTTATGTAAATCTTATCATCAGCACCACTATCACCATACCTTGAATGGGTACCGAGCACTCTCCTCCTCGAGAACCTCGGGTTCAAATATCTTCCCGATGAACCTCTTGGCATCATAGACGGTGTTTTTTTGTTGGTTGCTGTCTGCCAGATCCTGGGCTTCGTAACCGGCCAGCACCTCGCCGCTTGCGGTGAACGAGACGGTGCTGGGGATGCTCTTCCTGCCCTCTTGGTCTGCGATCACCTCCACCTGCCCGGTTCCCGGGTGGAACACGCCGACGGAGCAGAAGGTGGTGCCCAGATCCAGGCCGATCACTTTGGGCGTCGGAGGAGGCAAGTACTGCTGGCCCAGATATCCAGCCAGGAACAAAGCCAGGATGACCGAACCTAAAAGGTAAATATAAACCGAGGGGAAAAGCTATTAATTATGGTAACGGCTTGCTTTGATCCTTGTTGAATTATTTAAATACATAGCCATAACATAGGCTATTTAAGTAACAAAGCTTGATAGTTGTAAGGAAATTAGACGGACATGACATGATCAATGTGTCTAACTAACATATGTCAGGAGACCGTGGTCAGGACCACATACACACACGGGTACAGTACAGCTGGTGCATCAAACCAAAAGTTACCGTATCGTACAGTATTGTACTGCTAGCCATTAGCTTTAGTTCATTTATAATTATTAACGGCACCCGGCGAAGAGTGATTATTTGTCATCTTCACTTACCGATCATAGATACTTCTCCGGACATGATCCTTCAATGTCGTAAACGTTCAACCTATAAAAGAAGCGTGTTGTAACGGGAACACATACAGTGCCAGCACCAGTTCAGAATCAGATTCAGAACGATATGTTGTCAGGTTCGGGTTGGTTAAAATTCTCAGTCAGGATACCAACGAACTACACGTCAACATTGTCTCGTGAACATGGTGTGTATGGGTAATGTAGTTCAATAGAGACGTCACCAATGATAGGTCCAGTGAATGAACACTACATTTCCCGCAAAGCGTAGCAAGTTGCTACGTTCTTCTGACTCATACAATTTAGAGATGATTTGGCTTTGTGTTTTTGCACACCATATGATATACATGCTTTTAGAGTATACAGTACCGGTATGCAATAGCAATATAGATTATAATAGCTTCCAAAGTTCCATCCACCACGACTATTTAAATCATACAAGTCAAATAGAGAGTGCAAATTAACTAGCCTAGGTATTTTAATCGTGTAAACGTATTTTCATCTAGTCATATTATTATTTATAGTAGGCTATATGGAAGCATAACATTACTTATTTCTTGTATTAAAATGTTGACATTTTGTTGATTTTGCTATGACTTTAATATATGAATGTGACCCTGTTTATGTCAAAATCAACACACACGTACAGTACGCATATCTATTATTGTATTTGTATATCAGTGGTTTTAAACCTTTTTCATATCAAGGCCAATTATGTATTCAGCATTTGAGCCACGAACCACCATTTGATGAGAGTTAGCCTCTCTCAGACACATTTTGTCCACAAATTCCATCCATGCTGTATTGATATTGATATTGATGTAGTGATATTATTTATAACAAAGTAAACGTTGATCAAAATAACAATTCTACATTCTCAAAATGTGTATTTGTGTATTTCTTGTAAATTAAGTAGCCTAATGCAGATGTTTAACAATATTACTTTAACTCTTATAGTTTAAGAGCTAATAAGGGTCCATTCGGTTACCAACTCGCCATCATTTAGCTGGGGACCACCTGGAACCCCCTCAAAGACCACTGGTGCTCCCCGAACCACCGGTTGAAAACCACTGTATATTATAGCCGACACACGACACTGCCAGTAGGACGTTTTGTTAGAGTGCTGCTGAATATAGATTCATATAAAACCTGGTTGGATACATTGATTCTCCAATATCCCTGCTTCATGTCTACTAGTATATTACCATTGCTTTCATATTCGAATGCTGGACAGACATACAGACAGACTATAGACTAATACTTAATTATTGTTTGAGTGACAGAAGATGACATTACATTTATTTACATACAGTACAAAAGTTGTTGAAACACATTGGGAATGAAATACAAAGGCGGTCATGGATGCACACAATACAGAAAAGAAAATATTACAAGCTAAATGTTTTGTGAACATAACGCTAAATGCCAGGAACATATTAGATTCAAACCTGTGAATATTATGGTTTAGATAAAGGCTCCATATGCAGAGAATATTGAATGATTTAGATTACAATAAATATCATAAAATATTGAATTGACAAAATCTCACTTGGTCAACCACATATGGTGGAACGTGGTAATGAACCAAACCCTGGTAACATTTATAGGATGGTTTGATATTTGCAGTTGTGTATATACTTATAAGTAGACAATTGTCACTGAAGACAATGTTTCTATACGTATACAGTATGTGGCACACGTGAGTGGCAATAGCTGTATCCTTCATTTTAAATGAGGAATGTGAATATATTCTATTTAGGGAAATCTGAAGGAGAACAGTCTCACAGCACTTTTCTTCTTTTTTTATAACGAAGTGCAATTCAATTCTTGAAGATATGTGTTTAGTGACTAGAGATTTCGAGAGCATCTTGGTCGCCTTCCTCCTTGCTGTTTTCTGAGCATTCAGAAGGGATGAAACAGCCGGAATCTCTGGGACAGTCACTATCACCCTCCTGTAGAAGACTGTCTTTTCCCTCTGTCACGTCTTCACCTGGTGGGTAAACAGGCCAAGTGAAGTGAGACATAATGAGAAACATCAGTGGCCATGTAATGGTCGTTGTACGACCACAATAAAAAGGAAAATCACTGTCAATTGAAATGAGCTTATTAACGACCAACATTGTCAAAACTAACTGATCTACAAGCTCACAACACTTGATCTTTTGAAAACTGAAACAAATGTGTAGTCTATATCACTGGTTCTCAATTAAACACTGAGATGGGTCCCATTTGTGTGTGGCGGACACATTTTTATGGGTCCCTTTTATTTTTTTGTTTCCTACATTTGTTTTTTAATTATTATTTCAAAACATTTGCAAAAAACATTCCTGAAAAAGCTAAAAAAAAAACAAATCAGTAATTTCATGAAGAAATCAAAGAAAAATCTATGAAATCCCATGAATTAGAAATGTTTAAAAAGTAGTGAAAATAGCCGATGTACAAGCTCACAACATGGTGTGAAACATCACGTTGTCAAAAGGTGCACTATCATATACTACTGCTGTTTTCGGCAGTGCAATGTGTTAAGAGTAACACCTTTGTTTGTCACTGTCTGTTGCATATTGCTTGTGGGCCAACTTGTGTGAGGGAGATAAGTTCTGTAAAGAGGAAGTGCAATCATGTGGCTTTTGTCCGGAGTGAGTGACTGATCCAAACATCAGTCAAAGTGGTTTGCAGAGAGAGGCTCTATCAGTGAAAACATGCAAACTAACACTTTCACATCTAAATGAGGTGACTTGAGTCACGAGAGCTAAGAGCAACACATTCCCTGCTTAGGTATAGATGTTGATTATTCCTTTCTGATTTGATTGTCATGACCTGATTGAAAAGGCCTAAAACTCTTAGCATGGGCAGTGTCATTAGGTTGACATTAGGCTAGCATAATGGAGTCCAGCTTGATTAAATGTCTCTCTGGTCAGTCAACAAGCTTGGCAAGGTCATACTTCATTTTCAGCACCATCTGTCTGGTTCCCCTGCCAGGCTGCCACCCAAACATCAATTATTTCTTTACCCTTTAGCAACCTATACACACTGCTGTGTCAAACTGTGTCTTACAGCAATTGTTATTTATTCATCCTCCTTGAGTTCATCAGGAACTACACCTTTGGTTTAGTGTTCTGCGATAGTCTTGTCTTGTGGTTAAAAATGCCTGATTAGAGAGGCACCAGAACAGCTCTCTAAAGCAGTTTCGAGTTACAGGAAATCACTGAATAGGCTTTCTTTGCATTCAGTATTTATACCTGATATGGTTGAAATTAATTCAAATTAGTTATTTAATTCCCAATTGTATCTAGAAATACTTTAGTTTACTTATAGTTTAGTTTATTTGACAATTATACATGTTATCAGTTACAATTATGCAAGTTCGATCAGTCTGATGGCATAAACGGCTAACTATACATTATACAAATCTGTGTGTGTGTGTGTGTGTGTGTGTGTGTGTGTGTGTGTGTGTGTGTGTGTGTGTGTGTGTGTGTGTGTGTGTGTGTGTGTGTGTGTGTGTGTGTGTGTGTGTGTGTGCGTGTGCGCGCGTCAGTGGGTGTATCTATCCATTGTGTATCTCGAGAACCGGACAGACTTCAAACTCGGCATGTGTATCACAAAGGATACAATATGCCCATATTGTCATATACTGATGACAATGGGTCAATAGGTAATGCATAACCAGCATTCCCAACTTGAATCGTTTCCAACTTGCATTGTTTCTGTTCCTGTGCAGTCTAGTAAGTATAGTATTGTCGACTTCCTTTACATCTTTTTCATGTGGTAATTCTTGCTATTTCACTGTACCTTCTGCATAGCGGAAGTCGGCAGCAGCCAGCAGCCGTCGTCTGTGCTCCGGGTCGTTAACATTTAACTCTATGAGGTGCTTCTCCTTCAGATGCGTCAGGTCGTCTACCGTCTGGTAGCCATTGAGGAGCAGGGCAGACGTGTACTCCTGAAAACATTGTTTAAATCAGCATTAGTCTCTTGAGACAGACTGTTGACAAAGCCAAACAATCTAATTCAAAGGAAAAGAGCGTACTGTTTTTCTATGTCCAGCTTTGAGGGTTAAATTTGCGTAATGAGTTGATGTAAGAGCGCTCAAAAAATAAAGGAAAAATGTGTGATTTTTTTCCTTTATTTTTTGACGATGGGTTCTCAGATTGCATCAGCAACATGAACAATTGAACATGTACAGTCTACTGTAGCTGTATTACATTTGGTTTATAATATACAAAAGCCGAATTCCGATGAGATTTCATGCTCTGTTCTCACCTCTAAATTGAGTCGCTCCAGCAGCTCTATGAGAGTTTTGGGACGAGGTCTCTTACACAGCTTCTGTTCTCTGATCTTTGGGGTCTCTTCCTCTTTCTCCTCCTCAGGGACGATGTCCACGTAGATGAACTTGAAGTTTCCCACCTTGTTGGTCAGCATGCCCGTCCAGATGCCCATGGGCGGCTTACTGATGATGCTGATGATGTCACCAACCTACGGTAATGACAGTCTTAAGTACATTTTCAATAGCCGTAACTTCGTCCGTTTATGTGACAACCTAAGAAAAGGGCACCATTCATGAACAGCTGAGTACCACAGTATATGTGTCGTGGTCCTCATCTGACATTCATGTTCATGTTCAGTGTCATTCACCTTGAGCTTGAGAGAATCTGTGTCATATGGACTGGGTACGAAGTCCGTGTGGACACGGGCTCTGCCACAGAACGGTCCGTGGTAGGAAGTCTCCTCCTCCAGCCTTAGGCTGTTCCTCTGACTGGAGCCATCTGACACACTGGCCACACCACCTGAACCAGCAAGCACAAGTCAGCATGGCTGCAATTGTGTGTGTGTGTGTGTGTGTGTGTGTGTGTGTGTGTGTGTGTGTGTGTGTGTGTGTGTGTGTGTGTGTGTGTGTGTGTGTGTGTGTGTGTGTGTGTGTGTGTGTGTGTGTGTGTGTGTGTGTGTGTGTGTGTGTGTGTGTCTTAGCTGCTGATCATTCCCTATGGTGCTGAAATGCATTGGACTATACCCGTGTTTAGTGATGGTGTATGTTTAGTGTTCTAGGGTTAATATAATTTGTCCTGAGCTGCATTTACTCATCCTGTCCTTTGCATGATATCTATAGCTAGGCTGCCATTAATATGACTCTTGGGGAGTAGTTAGGGGTTAAAGTGCCTTGCTCAGGGACACTTAGTAAGGGCCCTATTATCCCTATATTTCTTTGCCTATTTTTTTTTTTCCATTTTTCATTTTTTAAATGGTTCAAAATGATCACAACATATCAATGTAAATCGGCTATTTGAAGTATTTTAAAATGTTTTTTTTTTTTTTTAAGGCAAAGATGTTTAGGGATAAGGGTATAAGGCACAGGCAAAAAAATAAGGCCCTTATGCTAAAGCACCATTTGACACGTACAGTGTCTCCTTATATTGGCTTATTATTATTGTCCATGATATTTGCAAATACCATCCAAAATGCTAATATAGTTTCGGTATACTCAGGTCTGAGGTGCATGTGAGTCCTTATGAACATAATTATGCATAGGGACTTACTGGAGGAGCTCAGGCCACTGTATAGGCTGTCTAAGGAGGCTCTGGTCCTTGTGGCAGAGCTCATGGTCTGAGTGGTCTCTGCTGGATCACCACTCTCTGCTGCCTCACTGTCTGGGTCTTCATTCTGAGAGGTGGAAACATCAAATGATACGATGAGTACGCAAAAGATTACAACAACTCATTCTTTCCATGGAGCAGCAGACATCGGTAACTGTGACCTGCGTAATTAATGCATGTGGTGCATAATGATATGAGTCACTAAAATGTGAAGAACGAATATTTGCAATACTAATTGCGATACTATATATTTTACACTTGTGTAATATTAAGCAAAGGCCGTAATTAGACAGCAATGATGAACAGCTAGGAATTTTATGTTATTTGTTTACTGTTAGTTATATTTCACAATTTTACATGGTTACAACTACTGTACATGGTTGTAACATATTTTGTGTATGACAGGATAGTCTCACAGGGGGAATATTCCATCATTGTGGTAATATTTATCAGCTGAATGGTTATGAGGATGTGGGTTTAGAAAAGATGGCCGAGGACGATTAGCCACCTGGAAAAAAACAGCACAGGTGGCAGATTTTGAGAATAAATGATAAAGTGCGTATGTTTGTGTTTGTAGTTGTGGCCATGACTCACAGATTCCTTGATGTGTTTCTTGCCCATCTTTCGGCGCATGGTTAGTGAAATGGCCGCCTTCATCTTCTTCCCTAGTCCTGTTGATTTATTTGGATCTGAACTCTCACACCCAGGCTCTTCTGCAAGCTGTAAATTAATTCACACATTTGTTACTTGGATGGCACTAATTAAAATAGAATCTCTGGGCTGCTACATTCAAAAATCTAAGCATACTGTACAAGCTGTGCTACATGTTTATTGAAATCTGAATTGCACTACGAGAAAATCATAAGCTACAGTTAAAATAAAAGTTATATTTACATTTAGAAATGAAAGGGACATTTCACCGCTGGAAGAATTGCAGCCACTGAATGTTGTATTTGTAGTAGATAACAGTAGCACAATTTGAAATTTGCACCCGATGGCCAGAAACATGTGTGTTTTACCAAAGATGGTTTATGTATGAAGATGGGCCAACTTCATTGGAGCCACTAGAGGCGAAATGGTACACAAAGCCTACAAATGGTCTCCTAAATATAGTAGGCGTGGTCAGAGCCCCCTATGTGTTGCCCGTGAAATTGCAGATGGACAGAGAGAGGCTTCCGGACTCATCTCAAATCTCGCGAGAGTTTGTTGCTGGGATAAAGAAATGTCAATAACAAAGTAGATTTTCTCCTGATTTGTCTCGCTAAAAGAAGCCACTTTTACTATGAATATCTTGTAAATATTGTGTGCCTTGTGATGATTGGGTCCAGTATTTAGTTCAGTGACCATGGAGTTGAGGAATGGTTCAGAAGCAAAACAATAACATAAACATCACATATCATTTATATCACATACTGTATAATCTATTTTAGCTAGGGCACAACACATGCCCAGAAAGAAACAACAAAAAACAAAGCATGCCCAGATAATAAGTCCAAAGTAATCATATAAAAGCAATCATAATAAAGCTACAAACCGTTGCTGATCCATTTTCCTCTATTTTGGCTGGAGACGGCTGATGTCTGAGGCCCTCAAACCTGCCAAAGCTTGTAGAGCGCTGGAGGGAGAGATTAGAGACCGATCAAACATATTGTCACCAGCCCCCGGGACCCCAGGACCAACACACACACACACACACACACACACACACACACACACACACCCCCCCCTACGTTTTGTCAGTCACTGATTCAGTAACTAATCTGACTTGTTGTTTAATGCAGAATCTAGCAAAGAAGATGACAGCGCTGTATAAACTGGCACGTGGACTCATTAAATTAGTCATTCTTTCTCAATAGGTCATTTGAGAATTATGCAAAAATACTACTCACTACTTAGACATTTTTTAAGTGAGTAGTATTGTTGCATAATTCTCAAATTACCTAAAATCCATCCGTCCTGTGTGCACATTCCATAATGTGGTAATTGGGTCAATTAAAACGTCATGATCTATGACATAGATCATTTCATAACATAGATTCTATGTTATGAAATAGTGTTCTGACGTTTGAGATATGTGCCAATCTCTCTTTTTCTCTATCTCTCTCTCTACTAAATCACACTTTTGAATTTCCCATGCAGCTAAAAGTGGTCATAATCTCTAACAAAACTCAGAGCCATCATCATCATCACCACATTAAAATAATTATTTAAATTAATAATCCCTTGAAAACCTGGTTAAATATGAGGCTGGGCTAGTAGAGATAGCCCTCTGGGGGTTGATTTAACCCAGCTTGTATTACTTTGTCATGTCCGCATCTGCCTAATGTTAACAAAAGATTATAGTTCACTAAAATCTTATACAAGAATGTTCCTTAATCTTCATCGTTGAATCATCGTTAATTAATTGGATGCTCATATCCTCAAACAATTTCAATGTTTGCATTTTGTTCCCATACAGTTTACTTTAGTGACATTGTATATTAAGTGAAAACCTTTAGTAAACATTGGGTTTTAATGCCATCCTATCAATTTATAGGGCATTTATATTATAATGCTGGTCTACCACATTTTGAATACGACTCTTTGATTGAACTACACATTATAATGGTCCTTGCAGATTTCTGCTTTTTTCTGACTTTTTCAGCTTTTTTCATCCTTTTCCAGAAAAACAGTCTGCAAAGACTTTAACTCTCTCCTTTTATCTTTAATCTATTTTTATAGACGTTTTGGTTGAATGTGACAATTCCCATGCTAGAACCTCACTATTTCATAATGGTTTTAACATTTCTTGCATACATAATGTAATATTATATTTTCACCTACCTTTGGTTTGCAGCTCTTTGGTTTGTCTGAGACACTCGAGGCTGTCCTCTGTAACATTTTGTTTGTCTATTGCTGTTAGGTTTTTCTCAAATCTCAGTTGTATAGGCTCTTATAACGTCTCTGATGAGTTCTACTTAACTGACAGTGACGAGTGACAACACAGTGTTAACTGTACCACCAAGACACGTCAGACTGCCCCCTCGACTGGCTAGGCCACTTCCTCAAAGCACACAGGATGTGAGGCAGTTCTCCATTCTGTCTGTTGTCGCACTTTCAAAGGGAAAAGTTAAATGTGCTTAAGTGAGCGTTTTGTGGCCTGTCTTTGACATTTTTAATTTGTGTCATTATTACCAGGAACAGCTCTGTGTAGAGTTAAGGTGACGAATTATGATGGCTTGTCGGCACTATAGTTAAAGTGCCTCAAAACCCCACTATTTGTGTTAGGCTTATAACCTTACTTGTCAGTGTATACTATTCTCACCACAAAGTTGAATTGTAAAAAAAAAGCAGTCACCAAAATCAGTGATTAGATGTGAATTTAAGTTTGTTTCTTTGCCAATTAGTTAAAAACCAGCCCTTTAATTGATAGCAAGTGGGATGCCATTACGGTAAATGTTGCAGGCCTGTTCATTTTGCTCTAATTTCTTAATGTGGGGATGAACACTGCAGCTATTGAGGAAGTAGCTGTTGACTGCTATGACAGGCCAACAGATCGAGGAACAGCTGAAAGTGGCAACTCTGTGTTGAAATAGTTTCCGGATTATCTATATACTTTCAACATAGTGTGTAGAACATTTTTTCAATGATGTTACTTTGAGATTTTTTGTCCCTAATTGTTTATTGTTATATTACAGAACCTGTAATGCTACAGCATGCTTCTTGTTTCCTCAATGCATTCTCAGTGTTTCCTTTCCTTGCTAATAAAGCAGTTAAAAGTGGCCATGGGTGTCAACTGTCAAGTGACCCCCCCCCCCCCCCCCTATCTATACATCGAAGAGGAAGGACGGGTGGTGATGAGGTTAGTGTTGTGATCTTCACATATGGAGACAGACATTTATGGAGCGTGTCACGAGGCGTGACAGACGGACGGATTGACTGACAGGTGTTTACAGGTTTTCATAGTAATATGCGACCATAGGTCGCAATAAATACTCTTCTTTGTAAAATAGGGCTATATAGTCCTTTACAAAATGTATATTTTGTAACATAATAAGTAACAACTAACTAAAGTTTTCAAATAATTGTAGTGGAGTAAAAAGTACAATATTTGCCTCTGAGATAGTAGTGGAGTATACTGAAGTACTGTATGTAAAGTAAATATACCTCAGTCACTATAAATGCACCATGTCTCTATACGCGTTCCACACCACTACAGGGAGTGCAGTGCCCGGTGTCGAGTCGGTCAGATACACGGTTATCCAGAACCACCAGAAAAGGCTCTGCCAGCTGGATCTAATGAGCCGATCTAAGGCCTTCATACAGCCTGTGGTAGAGAAGAGAACTCTACGGACAATAACATGGCCTGCAACACACAGTGAAATCCTCTGTGTTCATTTCACTCTGAGATCGTATAAATGTAACCAAATTTGTACACTTTAAAACTATGGATTTCACTGTGTTTTAATCCCACTGCTTTTAATCAACTGTAAAACTCGCCTCAATCCAGGATTATAGGTCTTCTAATCTATTACTTCAGAGACCACCGTCCGGACTCCCAGGAGGAGTTGTTACGGGATTGATGACGTTTGTTAAAGATTTAGCCAGAATTATTTTCAATGGATTTCCAAAAATAGAATCTGTAAGTAGGTCAGTGGCTTGGTATACAGTGGCCGGTAGAGCGGCTGATGGGTTCCCAGTTCGATCCCGGGCTCACCCAGAGTTATAGTGTCCTTGAGCAAGACACCGAACCCCTAATTGCTCCCGATGTGCAGGTTGGTGCCTTGCACGGTTTTCCTCCGCCATCAGTGTATGAATGTGTGTGTGAATGGGTGAATGTAATGCACAATCTATGTAAAGTTACTAAAAGCGCCTTGGATAAAGTGGCTGTATAAATGCACTTTTTTAGGTTACTGGGGGGCATTGTCAAACACACATAATAACTGCCATAGAGACTTTAGAGTCTGTTCCCCTTTTGTATGGTCTACTCTACAGTATATTGAGACAATAAGGAAGCTGTGAAGAACCGAGTGTTGTCATAGTAGACTGAATAGAGAATAATCTACCAGAATTTCATCATCCTATAGGCCAACAAGGATTTATTCATGTTTGTTTGACTGGGGTCTTAACCACTTCACCTTGCACACTTGTAAGTGTAAGGTGACTTCATGTGATCCGACCTTCTTGAGAGCAAATGAGGCAGTACATTTATGAGGGCCATGACCCGTGAAACTAATCTTAAAACAATCTTCCCTGTAGTGTCATATGTGAAGCTTTAACAGTGCACGTGTCACTCGCTATCAAGCTGAGGTTTAGTTTTTAAGCGATCTTGGAGTGAATGTGAAGGCCATGACCTTTAAGGATTATTTTAGCAACAGTAATTAAACGGTGTGTTTTTGAAGCAAGTGAATCATGATTTACTTTGCTGTTTTTTCTGCTTGCTGCTGTCTCATTATTATTATTAACCTTAAGTTATCATGACTCAAAGGCCACTTTTCCACCTGGGGTTGAACCAGTTTGGTTATTTTTCCTGCCTAATATTAAACCAGTTCAGAGTGTTTTTCCACTGAAAATTAATTGGTTAGAACCGTAAAAGTTGGTTCACCAAGATACCCACCACCAAGATACCCATGTATCTGTCTAAATACTTCCTTAATGTCAACGAAGTCCACAGCCACACAGTCCAACACCAGAGGGAGTTCAACAAACCATGTGCAACCCAGATTTGGCACAAACGAGGGACAAAATTAATTTCGCTCCACCAAAATGTGGAACGCCCTACCAACAGTCGTTAAAGGGCCACTTCACCACTTTTGCAACCAGATCTTATTTTAATGATGTTTGGGAGACAAGAAACACTTTCCTGGGGTTTTTATGTGTTTTTTTTTTTAGATATTTTACTATTTTCCCCAAGAGTGTTGCTTGCAATGTTGATGATGGAGGAACTGAAACTTGTTCGGGACTCATTTTTAAGTCTCTCAGGACATGTAAAGTACATCAGCTGTACATTTGTAATTTAATTATATTTAGTGTCCCCAGGCGTGCAGGTGGCCGGGTGGTTAAGGCACATGCTGCATGGGCTCTGATACTTGCCTCCAGGTCCCCGGTTCAATTCCCGAACCGGCCGGCAGACCCCTGCTGTGTGTCACTCCCTGGCTCTCTCTCTCTCTCTCTCTCTCTCTCTCTCTCTCTCTCTCTCTCTCTGTTTCCTGTCTCTCTACACTTCGGGCTATCAATAAAGGCAAGAAAAGCCAGAAAACAAAACAAAAACGTTTGTCCCCAATTTTCAATGTTTTCGCACTTATGGTCAAGGTGAGCGACTACTTCTTCGGCATCCTCAACATACTGTATATATATTTTTTTTTAATTTTTTATCCCACGATTTTGTAACCCAATTTTCTTTTCACCCAGTGCCAATTATCTAATGTAATCCTGGGCGCTACACTTCCTCTGCCAACCTGGGGGGGCAGCGGACTGACTCATGCCTCCTTCTATGCATGAGGAGTCCAAGCTGCTTCTTTTCACCTGACAGAGGGGAATTTCCCCGGCCGGACGTAGCGCGTGGAAGGGACACGTTATTCCGACCAGTTCCTTTCCCCTCCATCAGGCGCCCCGGCTGGCCAGGGGGAGGTAGTTTTAGAGACCAGGATTACGGCATGTTTTTGTGAGGGTATCTACCCTAGGGGACACGGGGAGAACATGCAAACTCCACACAGAAAGGCCCCATACTGTATATTAACAGTCTTAGTTCTTTTTACGCAGGCACACCTGCTTCTGTACACCATGCTTAATGGCCAGCAGTCAGACTCTGTCACTAAATTGGCGGTAGAGTAGAAGTCTAGAAGACCGATGTGTTACGAAAAGAGGACGGGTGTAGTCATTCAGTCATCTCTTACTCACCGACATATCCACATCTGTGACTGCCCTGGGCATTCTCGGTGGGAGCTGGGGTTTTATTGGGTCCTGTTTCAAGGTGTCGTCATCGTCACAGGCCAGTGACACCTTCCTAGGGCTGCCTTCCCAGTCCTTCTCCCCGAGTGTGAAGTCGTGGTGCGAGTAGACGCGGTACTCTGTGAGCGGCCTACGGCAAGTGTGCTGGGCATCTCCCCAAGCAGGACTGGCCTCCGCTGGGTTGCTCCAGCGCTGGTGATGAGTGGGAGTTGCTCCGCCGGGCAGAGACATCTTCTCTGTGCCCCGGCCAGGGGTGCACGCGTTCTCCTGGGCAGGCGGGAGGGTGGAGGCCCTGCCTGGGCAGAGCCGCTTGTCTTGTCTGTAAGGCACATCCAAGTAGGCAGGAGCAGGAGCTGGGCTCACAGGACTTGGTGGTGGAGGTTGCACTAAAAACGAGAAGGTGTGTGTGTGTGTGTGTGTGTGTGTGTGTGTGTGTGTGTGTGTGTGTGTGTGTGTGTGTGTGTGTGTGTGTGTGTGTGTGTGTGTGTGTGTGTTGTGTGTGTGTGTGTGTGTGTGTGTGTGTGTGTGTGTGTGTGTGTGAAGTGACCAATGTTGGCTGTGATTAAGTTCATGTGCTGCCTATATTCTGTACATTTAGGGCTTGTTTGGACTCAAGCACTGAGACACGTGATGTTTCGAGTGCGCAGTATATCAGAAGCAACTGGAAATATTTGTGTCCTTGATAATGTATTTTATAAATGTGGACTCAAATAAAGAAATCGAAATGTGTGTGTGCGCGCGCGCAACAGTTCACAATAGACACCCTTAATTCTGACCACATACATTTGGTTTTGTAGCACAGAGGAATCCCAACATTACCTGTGTAGCTGAAACTTTTCTTGGTTCCTTCTTTCCCGTTTTTTCCACCGACTTTCTTTACAACCCTATGGCCCCTTTTGACAGCTGGTTTGAGATCTGTTGATATGCCGTTAGAATGGACACCCTGAAAAGACAGACATTAAGAGTACATGAGCCGCGTCGCACTTGGCACAGACATGCGCAGAGAAAGCATCAGTCGGTCTCAGCTCCTCCATGCTTCTATTCTCAACCTATCACTTCATAATAGAACTCCCTATTTAAACGGGGATGTTGCATGATTGCTCATTCCTTGCGTGCCTTTTGTTGCTGCCTGCTGCGTCTATGCTGCTGACGCTTGTTTGTGTGGAGATTTTATGGATTGGAGCTGGAGTGTGGAGTGTGTAATACTAATATCCGTCATGTATGAATGATCTGAGGAACTGATAAACAGTCGCACGCACGCACACACACACACACACACACACACACACACACACACACACACACACACACACACACACACTTTTTCTCTATATATATAGGCTACACACGGCCTAGAGGATTAAGGGGGCACATGATTGTGCCCCTTTCTTTCTGTGCCATCTGCACCGTATTAAAACACCAGTCATCATTTGTTAAGTGATTGTATCATTCAGGCTAGACACAAGCCGTCTTTACTGCGCCAAACGGGCGGCAATTTGTTTGATTTACTAGCTGCTCATGCATACTGTTACATTGTGAGTACATTCTGACGCACTCACTGGGTCTTTCTGTCTGCTGCTTGTCCATTCTGGACATGACGTCCATTCCTCATAGCTTCCAACAGTCTGCAAATCAAAATGAAATGAAAAAAATGAGCGGAGTACATGTACCGTAGGTGACCTTGGACATGCTAGTGTTTATTCTCCATTTACCTGCAGAGGTGGAGGTTTGTCCTTCTTCTTTATAGTGCCAGTGTGACTGTGACGGCCTTTACCTGCTTTGGTTTCTGCTCTGTGTTTGGTCTTCACAAACTCTGAAACCGTAAACCAGGTTATTTAATAGGTTAAACCGCTATTCAAGGGTATAGCAATAAGTCACTGCGAAGGTGGAAGGTGGATGGGTCCCTAGAGAGAACCCAAAAATATGCTAGAGAACTATTCGGAGACAATCATATGCTTTTTGTATATGCACACAGATCTTCACACCGCCCAAAAAGCTTAATTTCACTGCTTTAATCTAATTATATATATACATTATCAATTAATAAAACATTTTCTTCCAAGTTACTGCCAGCAGACTTAATAAAGCTAATCAATTTGTTGTTTGTCACTCAACACTGCCCTCCAAGGCCAAGGAGTTGTAACTGTCTAAAATTAGATTTCAAGCAAAAAAATAATTTCTGACAACAGCAGGGGTATAATATAATTTAGAAAAAAATGAAATCTAAATAGAACTTTTAGTTATTGTAACTAGTTATAGTTATTGTAAGCCTGTGGCCCATGGGTCATGCAGGATCTCCTGTTTCTGTAGCGTGAGGCTGAGGCCGTTTGAAGTAGGCTACAAGGCAAACACATCCCCGGGATTTATTTTACTCTCAATCCCACCCGTGGTGACCCGGCCAAGGATCGAACCCTGACCTCCCAATCCCAGGGTGGGCACTCTTATACCACAAGGCCACTGAGCTGGTTAATAATACTGACCTACACAGTACAGCAATGACTGCAGTTTTTGTTAATAGAGCTCTTTGCATGTGAACTATTTTAGTTCTAATTTCTGTCTCTGGCTTATATGCCATCAGCTCTCATGTCGCGAGTCCAAAATGAACGTGGACAGAAAGATCAGATTAACTCCCATAATCCCTTCACCCCACCTGTTTTACCTTCATTGTGAGTGTTCACGATGTGGGCTAAATCCTCTGGGCCACCGGCAGACTGCGAAAGGGAGGAATCACGGCGGCGGTTGTCTGACGTGGAGGGAAGTCACATCAGACATTTTAGATTCATGAACTTTAAATAAACACACATGGAAGAAACCACCTAACTCCAAAATGTCCAGTTTTTCAGGAAATGAGAAAACATCCAGCTCAAGTGGAGTTAAAAGGTTTTTGTCAAAGCACTATTAAATACTTTTTTTTCACCAACACACAGACGTAAGGGTGTTCAATAGCACTGATTTATGAAAAAAGAAGATGGCTGAATGGATGGAGTTAGCTGGTTTGACAGATAGTTTGGAGGATGTGTGCGTGCGGGTATGTTGAGGCCGGGTGCAAATTGATATCAATGTAGGTGTTAAAGTTTGTAATGAGTACAGATTATTTACTATACTATAGAGTATAGATGGTCAGTGGTCTGCACTTGACCAACAGAATGCCCTATATGGATAATAAAGTCACCCTTCAACCCTGTAATAATCTGGTAAACTGGTAAGTGGGCTATGTGAGACAACAGGTGAATTTAAGAAAAAATCCAAGGCACTCCACTTGGTTGAGTTTTAAATAGCCAATCCAATGAATGAAGGGACCCTGATTGTTTTTTTGCCAATGACACTAAAGGCTTTTTAAAACTCAACTGAGGGGAGTGCCTTGGATTTTTCCTAAATTCACCTGATGTCTCACACTTGGATCAGCCCATTTACCAGTTTACCAGATTATTACAGGGTTGAAGGGTAGCCCACTGTACCAGATTATTACAGGGTTGAAGGGTAGCCCACTGTACCAGATTATTACAGGGTTGAAGGGTAGCCCACTTTACCAGATTATTACAGGGTTGAAGGGTAGCCCACTGTACCAGATAATTACAGGGTTGAAGGGTAGCCCACTGTACCAGATTATTACAGGGTTGAAGGGTAGCCCACTGTACCAGATTATTACAGGGTTGAAGGGTAGCCCACTGTACCAGATAATTACAGGGTTGAAGGGTAGCCCACTGTACCAGATAATTACAGGGTTGAAGGGTAGCCCACTATACTACAAGGGAAGGAACTTATATATGTTTACCTATTTTGAACCCTCTCCAATGAGCACCTGTTTTCAGTTGCTCTATTCACATCATGCAATGATCTCTTAAATCATCCAGAACAAAACTAATAAAACCGCGACGACAACAAGGTTACTCTAGGGGTCATTTCGTCACACAACAAGCTCACAATGCGTTGTGGATGCACTGTGTTGTGAGCTTGTAGATCGGCTATTTCTGACACTGTTTCACGATTTATACTTCAGTCAGTGAATCCGTTGCTCTTTACATTTTCTTTAGCCCAGGAAACTACGCAAAAGAAAACATGTTTATTCTTACCCAAAGCTTCATTCTCTGATGCCGATTTTGAAAGATGTGTCCTGCAACAAAAATAATCACACAAAGTGAGGGGTGCTCTTATCATCATACATCATCATATTCTTCTGGCCAATAACTTTTGGCGTCCTCACTTTTTATCCTCACATTCCTCTGCTCAGCCAATCAAATCATCGCTATGGGGTACACACAAACACACAAAGCTGGGACAGGTTAAGGGTTATGTTAGTCGGATTATTAGGATGCTGGACTAATACTTATACTGCACACCCGGCTAGGGGAAAGGTGTTGAATCTATTGAGCACTTTAAATTGATGGGGCTTAAATCGGCTTAGTTGAACTACCCCAAAGCCATAAGCTCCCTTATACAGTCCACAGGGTCCCCTGCTTTACAAAAAACAAATTAATCAAACGGCTACATACTGTAGCTATGAAAACTGAAAAGGCTGTAGTGTACATGTATTGTGTTTGCTAAATAGCTTTTCCAATAGCATACATGTACTGTGTCCCAAATGATCCCAGTTATATGAACAGAGCATTGTATTGGAAAAAGAAACTAAACAAAAAACAGATGCTCTAGTGAAGCTGAGCGTTGGTTCAGGAGGGACTTAAAGTATTAACCCTAGCAAAGATAAATAGGGTGCCTTTGCTGCCATTCTATCTGTGCATGGGACAACACTCTCACTTACATGGATGATATTAAGGCTTTTTAATGTTCTCCCAGTTATGAATATTGGCGTGATTCTGGATCGATACTAAGGCCTCTTGCACACTCCAATGTAAAACAAACTTCCTCGAGCATTTATGAACCAACTAGCGTGTGTATGTGTATTTGTAAGGTACAGCTATAACCTGGTGGCTAGTAATGCCACCAATAAATAGTATCTTAGCATTATAACTCTTACAATTAAAATCTAAACCCCACCTCTCTTTGTGTGTCCATTGTATGGTAACTCACCTTCGCTTCTTCTTTTTCGAGGTTCTACCTTGTGACTGACAGGTCTCCTGCAAGTCAATGCATTTATTATAGGACAGGATTCAGCTTCATCTACTCTACAGTATGCATACAGTAATATTATTGCCCTTTACTGATTAATTGATTGTTTAATACAGAACAAGGACCATATAGGGAGAGAGACGTCACTTGGATGAAGAGTGTATGATCACAAATTATGGGTAATATTGAGTAATGTACAGTCTGTTGTTTGTGTCTGGTATTGGTTTGATTGTTTTTGTCTGTCTTTTTCTCCTTTTACTAGAATGGATCCCAACTCCCATCATTATTAAAGGAATGAATGTGGAAAAGATATGTTGACTGTTGATTTGTCTATCCATATTTATATATGAATATGCTTGGAAGCCTGGCCTCAACACCAGCTGTCAAGTCAACTGGCTCATTATTATAATTCCATAATCAGATTAAATTGTGTATGTACAAGCTGGTCCAATGGAGGTCCATCTCCCTGTGGTCTATGGGGAAGATGTTCCATGTGATTTGATTATACTAGGCCAGGTGGCGTGTGTCTAATAATAATAGTTTGTATGTTTGCGATGTGTGACCCTTTGTTTATTGTTCATTTCGGATCCCCGGTAGTCTTCATCACTGTAGTGAAGACTATTCTTCCTGGGGTACACAGGGGGTCCACCCTTTGCTATTAGTTTCAGAAGGGGTCTAACTTGACCCTTACAGGTCTGTAACTCTGACAGTATACAAATGGAACCAAATGGTTACGGTGGGAGACCTTTGAAATGTGAAAGGTTTGAGAACCGTTGGTGCATATAATTATTGATTCACATTGTTTGTCTCACTTGGTTCTTCTCACCATAGAGATGGAGCGACGAGAGCCCTGCCACTTGGTGCCGTTGTCCTCCAGGAGGACTGCTGGGCTGCAGGAACGACTGCAGGAACGACTGACGGAACGGCTGGAGGAGCGGCTGGGGACCACGGGGTAGGCCTGGCCGTCACCGGAGTCCTGCACAACCTCATACAGGCTGTCCATTGAGCCCTCCTGGACACAGTGAGTAAGGTATGGATGCGTTCATAGCAATAATATCAAATAAAAAAATAATTTTGTCCCCACTCCTTTGGGGTCGTTTTTTTTTTTAGCTTGTAGATATCTGCTACTTTTGCTATTTTTGATCAAAAGTAACAGTTTTGGTTTCCACCCGATAGAGACGATGTGTAGGCACGTGTGTGTTTACCCACAGATGAAAAGACACACATAGCCTAAGCCTATACACGTGCACAAAATGCACACGTAAAAACAGAAACTTTCGAATAGAAACAATAACATAGGACAATAAAATAAAGCTATAATAGTGTCCATCCACCATGGTTATATTAAATCAAATCACGCTACTCTGCCACTACTGCTTGGATGATTTTTTTTGAATGGATGTCCTTGGTGTAATCGGGATCAGCGCTGACTGCCATGAACATCACACATGGGCTCATATGGGGAGACTCATTCAGGGAAATCCAGTGAGGTCAGAGCACGGTGAATGGCTTACACCTTCAAAAGATGACGTTTTAGAGGGGAAAGAAATATGACTCTATGTTCAGTTAACCATGTGTTGGTAATTTAAATGGTAGACTATGAATTAGTTTAGTCAGCACTATAGTCGGCACATAAATATAATCTTCTTCACTTATCTTGGATGTCCATTTGTTAACCTGGTACTGTATATAAAAACACAATTATTTTATTCACATAGTGGCCATTTATCATTTTGCTTACGTCATACTGAGCCTGGGAGAGGGGTACGTGACACGTATTACATAAAAGGCTGTCAACTGAATATTGTCAATGAGGTTTTTACATCTGACATTTTGCTTAGTGCGCTAAAGTCTAATTTAATTCATTATGTATTACAATTTATTTCTGCTTTATTACTTCTAAGAAAGTACTCTAGTAGGCCCATGCGTGAGATATTTCTCTCTGTTTTACAACCAGTGTCTGGAACAAGGACAAATAATTTGAACGCAAAGAGCGGGTACGTGTTTCATATATGGACAGTTTGGCAAAATATGGACTTACGGGCGATGTTACCCATTAACACTGCCAGAGTTTGCATTCATCTGACACCTATTCAAATGGTGAATATAGTAACTTCATTACATACCTCTCTTCATAATGTTATTGTTTTCCTGTTTTATCTCTTCTGTGACCTACTAGCGGTGCAGAAGGCATTATTTATATAATGCTCTCAGTGCTCTGGGTAACATGCCGTTGTACCACAAAGAATATCAGGCTTAATCACGTGACGCGGAACAACAATGAGAGGTCAATCACAAGTGAAATCACTATTCAGCCCTCTGTTGTAATGACGGTGAAGAAGCATTGTGACCCTGTGCTTGTGTTGATGAGGAGGAGGAGGAGGAATGTATTTTGCAGCAGCGAAAAATTGTGTGTGTGTGCGTGCGTGCGTGTGTGCGTGCGTGCGTTTATTTATGATGTATTTTCTCTATTATTAAGGTTATTGTAGACAGTTTGTATTGGGGTGGGGGATGAGGTGGGGTGGGGGTCGCGACGAGACATGGCCAAAGCATTTCCGGGGGTCCCCTGCACTCCCCCCCCCAGCCAAAAACGAGAACCCCTGATCTAAAGAACGACAGTATCTGTTTGTTATTGTTTGCATCCATCCATATGTTATAATAATAATAATGGATTGCATTTCATAGCGCTTTTCTATGCACTACAACGCCAGCATCCTCACTTCCCACATTCACACACCAATGGTGGCAAGTTGGCAACCACTGGAGGCAATGTGAGATTCAATGTCTTGCCCAAGGACACTTCGACATGTAGGCAGGAGGAGCCGGGACTCGAACCGCCGACCCACGGGTCATTGGACGACCGGCTCTATACCTCCTGAGCCACAGTTGCCCCGGAATGTGTTGTGCATATACTATGCATGGATGCAACATCCAAATGACATTACATGTGAGGCATGGTTGCGTGGGCAATGGGCATGCATCAGAAGGACCATTCTGTACGTGTGATAATGCATACAGTAGGAGTAGGCTCCGCTATACTGTTGTATATATGCTACATAGAGTAATAGTATTCTAAAAGTTCAAAGCAGCAGGCAGCTGTATTGCGTTGGCAGGCTGTACAAAGAAAAATCACACCGTGTGAAGTGAGGGGCGCTCTTATCATCGTACATCACCATGACATAAAATAGACAATGTCTATTTGCTCAGACATTATGACATAAGATTCTCCATTCATTGTCAATGGGAATTTAATGTTTGTGTAGGACAAAGTTTCCTATATTCACTAAAAGCTGAACATAGGAGGAGGGGCTGGCAGCCTGGCACCACTCAAAAAGGGTCATAGTAGACTTTTGTATCGTGTTCAGCTCAAACCTCCACGTGCTCTATTTAGTGGTAGACACTGCGTACAACTGCACAACTTTGTTCACTTATTTTTTTTGCTAATGGTAGGCTACACTGGCTTAATGCCTTCGTAACAATCTATTTAACATTTTTTCTATCAATATTTTGTGGGACATTCACCTACAGTCATTTCTCCCACAACTGCACACACAGTCAAAGCCATAGGCCTACAACAATATGCAGTCAAATCAGTTCATTTATGCATTTGTCTCCGAGAGTGCACAAATGGAACCAAATGTTAAATGAACACTGATGATTTTACTGTGTACACAGACGGGGAAGCATGAGACAGAAAGGATATAGGTCCTTACCAGTGAGAAGCAGAAGAGATTCATCTCGGATAAACTGTTTCTCTATATTCCTTATTCCTTGAGGTGTTTACAAGCCAGTATTTGCAAACTGTGTGTGCAGTGTGCTGACTGACAGACAGACTGATACAGAGAGGGCAACAAGAGCCCAGCCCCGTTCGCCCTGATGTCTTCTCGGATTAATGCTAGAGTGAAATCCCTTCCCTAATCCAATAGATGGACCACCATTACTCTGTAAGCAAAGGCAGGCCTGACACAATCAAAACAAACCCACCACTGGGAGAAAAGAGAGCCATTTCAGTGACCAAGTTGACCAAGTGTGGTCAGTGGATGCACTGTATGCGTCTTCAACTTTGGTCTTCAATTGCTGAAAATATGTTGTTGTTACTGTGCATGCGTGCGTGTGTGCTGTTCATGGTGATGTAATGCATGCGTTTGGATACTTTTTCCAACAAGTAAATGGTCAATTGTAGTGTAATAGCGTGGTAATTAAGTAGTGATGGTGCTTGACCATTATGGGCTTTGTTGGTGAATAAAAGGACTTTACATTATATTCAGGATTTTAAAGGGAAACAGTGCAAAGAAGCTATAATATGAGAGAAATGGGGACAAAGTGGCATTCCGACGCACTGCCTTCCCGAGTGCGTGCGTGCGGGCGGGCGTGCGTGCGTGCTGGTGTGCGTGCGTGCGTGCGTGTGTACAATCTCTATTTCTTATTCCTGTCAGCATATGCACAGCAGCATTCTTCTGGACCAGCTGGAGAATCTTTAAAGTTGAGCATGATTGTAACGAATTACAGTAATCCAGCCTAGAAGGTAGCAATGCATTGACTAGTTTCTTTTTTGAGACAGGTTGTGTCAGATTCTTTGCAATGTTGTCTTACAATTCCAGGCAATGGTCCAGGTTGCCAGCATGTGACACAGTGTCTAATATTTCCCTTCCTTGAGATGAGCAGAGTGAGTTAATCCCACCATTCCAAATGCATATGCCTCAAACCTCTGATCTGATCTCTGTGATAAGGATGGGCCACTCATGGGTGAATTGCTGATTTTTTAGCTGCTAGCTGACAAGAGATTAACCAAGGATATAGGACAGTACTTCATTGTGTTTTAGTAGCGAAAATAGCTCTGTGATATTTTCAAGGAATATATATATATATTTTGCCAAATGTTGGGGTGTTTTCACTCAAAGTTTCAGTGAACATTATTACTTGAGCCTGGATAGAATCATACATACAGTCACTCATTGGTGAAAAATATCCACCAGAGTGCCGTGAAATATACTCTTTCTTATAAACAATCATCAACGTCAAAGAGCAATAGAGCATTCAGGCTTCGGGCTAATAGGAAGGAAGTCTTTACAGTATGGTGTACGAGAGGGTTAAGGGAGCAGGCGTATCTGGTTGTCCTGTATCTTTCAAACCTGAGTTCTAATGAACCAACTCCTAAAACTCAATGTCTGACCGTCACTGACAGTCTAGTGACCCACGCGCTTCAGTAGGCCTTCAGGGGAAGGGAATGTGAAGTGTCAGTTTCTGTGCATGCATATCCCACATGTGTGCCAAGACAAGAGCATGCCATTAATCTAGTACTAATTCATAAAAATCTCCGTCTACGGTACATGCCTGTGGCATCTCTTGTGGCATTTAGAAAAGGGCATGAATCTCCCCATCTCTATTCTTATTAAATGACGTATCCCAGTTGCTATTAAATAATACCCGTATTCGTGTCTTCTTTGCTGGCGTAACAGCCGCAAAGAAGATGGTTGCTTCGCGCTGGAAACCGCCTCATACATTGTCATTTCGCCAATGGGCTTTGACCTTTCTAGATATCATTTATCTAGAAATGTCTACAGCAAGATTGCATGGTGCAAAAGAGGAAAACATCGAGATTTGGTCTAGTATTGCAGATTTGGTTACGGGCATGATTTAATCATTATTATTATTGTTATTATTATTTTCAGTTCCCATTTGCACAGTAGTAAGAGTACTGACATTTTTTGGCATCTTTGGTCTCGGGGGGGAGGGGTGGGTGGGATTGTTTGTTTTTGTGTTTTTTTGTTTCTTGTTTTCTTTAGTCATTCATGATGTTAACGTATCTTATTGTGATTTTTTGTCTTTAATAAAAAAAAACATTTGATAACAAAAAAAAGAAAAGGGCATGAAACTGAATCAAATTGCATTCAATTAAATTACATGCTAAACATTGGAAAATATTTTTTAATTCTGTTTTTTATTGGAAACATAGAGGTGTTTAATTAAAATACCAATGAATTTTTTTTGTTGTTGAAATCGTATGCTAGGAAGATAAACATCATAGCATAGGTATTACATGACATTTGTGCTGATTCAACAGAAAGTGAAAGGCAGAGTTGAATGCTGTTGTCTGTCACTGATTAATTCTCCTCATCCTCCGGATCTCCACACAGGTCTTCATCGCAGCATTCAACGTCAATAGATGGGGTACAAAACTCCTCGCAGGTACGGAAAAGCTGGTCATCTGTACAAAGAATAACACAATAAAAATGATATAAAAAAAAGAAAAATAGACGTCTTAACCTTTCTTTTTATTTAACTAGATTATATTAATACTGCATTATGATTATAATTATGCACATATCATTTAATTCTAGAATGACTAATGGTAATAGTAATACTAATAGAGTGAAAGCAATGTAATTACCGCTCCAGTCAGTCTTGCAGAAGTTGCTGGAAGCCGGGCACACAGTAGTCGACTTGCAGATGTCGTCATCCGCACTTGAGCAGATGTAGCATTTGAGCGTGTTTACTGGAAGGAAGGCCAAACATAATGTGAAAACAGGTTCCAAGGCATGATCTTGGTCATCAATCGCCTCTAACTATAGCTTCTTCTTGTTCAAGAGCTTTCTAAAGGTCACAGACAGTGGGGTTTAAGAATCACCATAAGACTGAAAGCAGCCCTGGCCGCTGTAGACGACCCATCACACATTATTTTGTAATAACTTTCCTCTCAAATACATGTTCGGTGAACGTTAAATGAATGTTAAAGTTACAAAAGAAAAGTTACTAAATTGAATAGCTAGAAGGGAAATAAGAATAATATATAGATTTGAATAAAGCAATTTTAAAAACAATATATGCCTGAAGAAGGTCAGTAGACCGAAAGCTTGCTAAATAAATACATTGATTGTGCGCAGATCTGAGTGTGCGCACAATCAATTTTTAAACAATATAAACAAAAACATCATAACATGCAGTACCAAAATAATAAAAAAGTATTATTCAAAAGGAGTGCGAAGAAGCATGGCTTATTGCTCCCAACCACTTTCCATTAATACTAAATATTCAATAATCTATTCAAATACTTGTATAACTAAATCTGTGATATTTAATACATACAGATTTCATCACACATACACTTATTACATACACACACAAACAAACAACCCACAACGCCGTAATACTTCTTATCTAACTACAAGTGTACTCACCTGGCGTGCTACAGAGGAGGAGCGCCATCAGCACGGTGAGCAGTAGGACTTTCATGTTGTCAGTGGTTGTTGTGAAGGTGAAGCGCCTAACGCCAGCTTTTATACTCGCACAACATTCCATACCAACCAAACCAGTAACACGAATACATTTCCTGGTGTATCGTCTGACTGACAGGGCGACACTCCTTCGTCTCAAATCCATTGTCCCACAGCAATGAGAATAGTCACGTAACCTTGTGTGTGTGTGTGTGTGGGGGGGGGGGGGGGAGCATAAGAATTGCATTGTTCTCATTCATTTATTAGTTAGCTGATATGTTTTGTTTTTCAAGATGCAAAGAGATTTAAGGGTGCAGCAGGCTATCATCATGCATACTCTATTATTTCACATGTATGATTATATCTCTTGTCCTTGGGGTCAAAAGGTTAATTGAATGTGTACCTCCCAGGCCTGGCAGAGTAGTTCTGGAGTAGTTCCAACGGATTGTGTGCCCCTGGTTTTTCCCTAATGGGACTGATTGAGGGTAGCTACTGGGACGTAAGTCGGGACTTGATCACTCCCGGCTGGGTCGCCTGAGTGAGGGGTATGACGTTGCGAGACCCGAAACCCCGTTGACCTCAGGATACATCACAGAGGATACGTCCCAGGTGCATCCATGCGATGTTTTTTGTTATAGTTATTCTATTTATAGTGACTCATAGGAATAGACTATGTGACAGCCAGGTATAGTCTGGTGACCACCGGAGAGACGGGTGACAGCCGGAATGTAGACGGCAACCGGGTGAGCAGTATGGGTTAGCGCCCCAGCCTGTGTCCTCCGTGAGGAGGAAGCCCAACAACCCTCGGTGAGGCCTTTAGGAGGGCCATGCAAGCAGCAAGCGGAACCGCAGTACCATGACCCTGCGGAACCATTGCCCACCACTCCTGAATGAACTGTCTGGTCCTGGGACTCTGGTGCAACGCACAGGTCCTCGCTCTGGTGAGAGCAGGAGTGGACCTGGTGAGACGTAGGAGGGGCCCGGACAGGAGACAACCCACAGAGCCTCCTAGTCCCTCCATGTGCCAGAAGTGTACCTCCCAGCCCTGGCAGAGTAGTTCTGGAGTAGTTCCAACGGATTGTGTGCCCCTGGTTTTTCCCTAATGGGACTGATTGAGGGTAGCTACTGTACTGGGACGTAAGTCGGGACTTGATCACTCCCGGCTGGGTCGCCTGAGTGAGGGGTATGATGTTGCGAGACCCGAAACCCCGTTGACCTCAGGATACATCACAGAGGATACGTCCCAGGTGCATCCATGCGATGTTTTTTGTTATTAATATAACCCTTTGTCCGGGAAATGATGAGAAGCTTAAACGCAGGCCGGTCTAACCAGCGAGATCACATTCCCCTGCCGCAGGACCATAGAGTAGAGAATGTTCACAGTAATGGCATAGTATCTCACGAGGGCGTTCCATGGAAATATGATGTGATGGGGATTCGGCTTGGTACAACGATCAGGTGATGCTGACGTCATTGAGTTACCGTCACTGAGTGAGAGTAATATGAGATGAAGTCAGGAAACAACTGCTATTCTGTAATGATATACAAACTGAAAATATAATTAAATTGAATCGGCATCTATTGATGGTGTCCACTGTCCAGTGATGATACCATTATTGTCCTGGTACCCAATCTCAAAATTAATCCGGTACAGTTTGTGTCTCCCACAAAGTCACTCTCAACTTTATTTAAAGGAAAACGTTAACTAGGCTCCGCTGCACACTGTATTACCACTGTATTTCTTATCAAAGTGAAAGAAAATAGAAGAATATAAATAGAAAACAAGGTTTATGTAGGTTGAAACGTTGTAGGCTCAAATTAATTTCAAGCTAAACTTTGTGCAGATATATAGGCCTACCATCTTTCCTCTTTCACAATATATTAGGGCTGTCAAATGGATGAATTACCGCTTAAAAATGAGTCATGATTAATCACCATTCAAACTATGTCCTATGTAACTAACTAACTAACAAACTATGTCCAAAATATGCCATGTGTTGTGGGAATGGAAAGATAAATGACAGAAGACAGATATATACATTTAACATGCGTGTGTACATGTACAGTATATGTTTAACAAATACAGTGTGTCTCTGTCTCTCACCCCGTTGCCGTGCTACTGTATGTGATTTGAGCCACTGCCTTATTGTGCAGCCTTTTAAGGCAATAATCGACCCATCCAGATAGGGCTATAGGGCTATATAGTGCAGATTCGATAGGATTATGGGATGTATATTTTGTTAACATTTTAATCTAATTAATATATATATATATATATATATATATATATATATATATATATATATATATATATAGTGAAAGAGGAAAGATGGATTTGTTTTATATTATTCTGCACCAGTTTTTGCACCTAATTTTCTATCTTTTTTTTGCAGTTTTTTTTACGCAGGTGCATTCCCCTGCACTGCATTATCAAGGAAAAGAAAATATTGGCATATATGGGCCTTGATCTGTTTGTTGTCTTTCTAGAACTTCATAGTAGACCTTTCTCTCAAGATATATGTTGGAGTGTATTCTATAGATCAGGGATGTCAAACTCAAATACACAGTGGGCCAAAATAAAGAAATTGGTACAAGTCGAGGGCCGGACTGTGTTTCAACACACAGGCCAGTTTTGGGGAGAGGGGTAGCTGAAAGTTGACCACAAGTGATATACTTTCACTGCTGATCAATAGTGAAGAGAAGACGCATGCTTGCGCTCGCGGGCCCTCGATACGTGACAATGCACTCACAGTGCATTGTGGGACTTGTAGTATTATGGTGTTCCGTGCAGTATACCAGAGGGCCAGTTCTAATACTAATTAAATATCATCCCGCAGGCCAAAGATAATTCATTCACAGGCTGATTTGGCCCCCGGGCCTTGAGTTTGACATAATATGCTATAGATGAAAGTAGGAAAACTTCTGTCAACATTTTACCCTTTGACATATTGAGAGGGACTTATCCCTCCCCTCTAAAGCAGACGTAGTCACTTAGCCTAGGGATAATTCTTGCCATTCAACTCCATAGTGACATTCATTTGTGATTTATGAGTTACCTGAATTCAATTTGAAAAGAACAAAACACATACTGGTAGTCTGTTGCAGACAAATCTGTTTCCAGAAAGAAAAATATATATTAAAGGGTTGTGGGTAGTGGTAAGGAATGGCCCTTCAACACAAATTAAGGCAGGCAACAGCAAACTTTAAAATGTAGACTACACAACTACACACTCATTTGGGGAACTATCCTAACTAAACCACAAGGGCAATTTCTAATCCCTGAAAAGGCCTCTGCAATATAAGTCATTACCCATTATTTTCTTGATTGATTGGTTGATTTATTTAGGCATTGCTTGACTTATTCCTGTAGGCTCCTAGGTGGAGCATAGGGCCGCAATCACACCCCGCCATCGGACTCTGTTTTGAGCAGTTTTCTTCAGCTGGGCCCACGATAATCCAGTCGACTTTGCCTCACTCTCCACTGATCTTCTCCAGGTCTGTTTTGGCCTCCCCACTTTTCTTTTGCCCTGTGGGTTCCAGTCCAGTGCTTGCCTAGTGATGTTGTCAGTAGGTTTTCGGAGGGTATGTCCAATCCACCCCCACTTTCTCTTCTTCACATCCTGGCTGATGGAGTTTTGGTTGGTTTTCTCCAACAGGCTGGCATTTGATATTTTGTCAGGCCACCTGATGTTCAGAATGCGCCTTAGGCACCTGTTGACAAATGTCTGGAGTTTGTTGGTGGTAGTGTTTGTCACTCTCCATGTCTCTGATCCATAGAGGAGAACTGATTTGACGTTGGTGTTAAATATTCTGATTTTATTATGGAGGGACAGTGCCTTGGAGTTTAGGCATTGCATTGTCATTTAATTGTCCCGCCAGTGAAAAACAAACCTGTGGTCTGTGCTCAAAGGGGGAACATTTATGGGAACATTTCTGATTGCATTAATACAACAATAATTGACATTGTAAATGGCATGATAGATCGCTAAGATCAGGCAACGTTTTCAACAATGACCCAGAAATATTGTTCCCTGCTTGTCTTGACTGTACCGGGTGTACCCATACAGTATATTTATGAGCGTTAATTACAGTTAATTGTTTTAATACTGACAACAGCCATGCAAAGGAGCACTTAAGCACTGAAAATGACTTTGTGTGCACTCAGAACTAATAAGCTAAATGTTTTATCCAAAAATGTGTCCAAAAAATGTGTCCAAAAATGTGGTTCTCTCCAGGCAAACTAACTGGTTTTCTCCAAGCAAACTGGGGCAATTACTCTCTGTCTTGGCTTAATGTTAAATGTCAAGGCTTAAAGGGATCGTGATTCGTGACACAAATTGCAGCTCAATTCAGTTGCACCCGAAAAACCTGAACTTTTAACATTCAGTAGATTTTCTGTGGTTTTCTGGCTCAAACAAGTGCTCTGATTTTCTTGTGGACTGTGATGTAGCTTCTTTTTATTGCACATTTCAACAACAAGGCAATTCAATGTGCTTAATAATTAAACAAACAACCATTGTTTACTGTAAATCGCTCTGGATTAAGAGCGTCTGATAAATGCCTAAATTGTAAATTAAAGGTTTCATGACATTCATTTTCATTTATTTTTATTTTTTATTTTAGGTTTTATTTTATGACCTCAATTACATTATATTATATTTATATTAATATGTCTGGGTCCCCACCTACTCACTCAGAGTTGACTACATATACAATGCAATTATAGTGCTGTCTACATAACAAAGTCTGTATCAAACAAAAGTGCTATCTAAGGGGGTAGGGTAAGTGCTATGGGCCATGATGGAGTCTGAAAATGTGGGTTTTCAGACTAAGGCGGAAGATTGGGAGTGATGCTGCAGTTCTGACTGCAACGGGAAGTGCATTCCACAGTTTTGGAGCCAGAAGGGAGAAGAGTTTGGGAAGTGTGGAGCGTTGTCCCGGCGTTTTTAGTGAGGGTACTTCCAGCTTCCCTGCGTTGGCTGATCTGTGTGCGCGGGAGGGTTTGTAGGGTTCAATCATACTTGCAAGATATGGGGGAGCCATACCTTTGGTTGCTTTGAATGCCAGTGTCAGAGTTTTGTATTCTGTGCGGGCAGTCCATCCAATATCTGCTCAATTACACATTCCACATTCAGTGGATTTTCTGTGGTTTGGGGTTTGTTCTGAAGCCTTTTGAGCTGTAATGAAAACAGACAAAATCCCTCATAATTTGTGGACTCTACATCACAGTCCACAAGAAAATCAGAGCACTTGTTTGAGCCAGAAAACCACAGAAAATCTACTGAATGTTAAAAGTTCAGGTTTTTCGGGTGCAATTGAATTGAGCTGCAATGAATCACGATCCCTTTAAGCCTTGACATTTAACATTAAGCCAAGACAGAGAGTAATTTCTTAAGTCAAGAGAATGCAAAAGAAGCACATTATAAAAAAGAAGTTTAAAAACAATACATTTAGCCAATCATTCTTTACCTTTTTCCTCCCCATTTTAGTCACTATGACAATTCATTCCTCCCCACCCTATTTTTTACAGTCTATGCTCCCCACACACATTTCTGTGTTGTCGCTGCTGTTGTATCCTACTGACTCACCTGCCAGGGAAGAGCTGTCCAGGACATATGGCTTTCGTCCTATGCTATGTTGTGTTGGAATTCCTGTCTGGAAGATATCAAAGCTGTCGTTTGGTGCCACGACGTTATTCAGTTGTTGAAAAACAGCTTTCATTTCATCATTTCACTTAAAAATTTGCTAATTGGTGACATGTGTAATTTATTATTTTTTGTAAGAGTGGCTTGATAGATACAGTTTTCAGGGCCTGTGGCAAGCAACCTGATAGAAGATCATCTGAGGCCATGTAATTTGATAACATTTTTGAAAAAGCAGGAGGAGGATTTCATAATGTCCTTCACATTTTCATTGTTGATCAGATAAAACCGTGTCATGAATTCATTTTCAATTAAGGATGCAAATTAATTGCAGCCTCCTGATACACGTTCAATTCAAAGACCACTGAGCCTTTCAACCGCAGCACACCGTTTCATCCCTTACAATCAATGATGTCCGAGAAGAAGGATCATCTTTTTGATTGATTGATTAACAGTTATTAACAGTTTGCAGAATATAGGTATATTTCAAGCAAACTCAATACAAAAACTGTGGGCGTCACCATAAAGCATTACAATAGGGTCCACCATTTTCAATTCATCAGAACATTAGAGACGTACAAATATACACTTTTATATAACCAAAAACAGGACATCATCATTAAAGGAAAGGGAATACAATATACGTACAGTGAGCTGGGGCCAGTTTTCGAATTGGTATGTCTCAGATCCAAATGATAAAGTCTAGTCAATCAACAGTAACACGCTACATAAACACATCTAACCATAAACTAGCTATAGATACAGTATTGGTAATACAGTAGTAACAACAAGGGACTTAGAGTGATGGAAAAGAATAACACTGCCATCTAGAGGTTACAAGGACCACATGCATGCCAGCTCATTTAACATTGTTTTGGCACTGTGTGGTGTACACAGGACAGGTACAATCAAGTTCACTACCACCTAGTAACTTTATAAGACATGTTTGCACTCAATTGTAGCAGGCATGTCAGGACTTGTACAGCAGTATGTCACCTATTAATATAGAATGGAAGTGATTTAAAAAAGGCAAAAGGCACTGTATGCTCTATTCTATTCATTGCACTGGCCTAAAAGTGGCTTCTAAAACGGTTTCAACATTATGTCGTGTGTGTGTGTGTGTGTGTGTGTGTGTGTGTGTGTGTGTGTGTGTGTGTGTGTGTGTGTGTGTGTGTGTGTGTGTGTGTGTGTGTGTGTGTGTGTGTGTGTGTGTGTGTGTGTGTGTGTGTGTGTGTGTGTGTGTGCGCGTGCGTGCGTGCGCACACTTCCTGTTTGGCGTACCAGGCGGTTCAAAGTTCGACTGTCATTTGAGTCCAGGTGGCCTTGTTTCGTGTCAGGCTGTGTTGTTACTGTTGTATTTGTGAAAAATAATGGGTGTGTTTCCACTAGCCTTGGTCTTTCACACATTATATTTCTCTCTCCACCAGTGTGTGTGTGTGTGTGTGTGTGTGTGTGCGCGCGCGCGCGCTCTGTAATCTCCTGCTGAACCTGTCTGATAGGTGTGGGCTGGCTCTGACTGCACTGACGACTGGCAGGTATGTGTCAGCCCAACCAGCGTGAAGCCAAGGCCAGAGGGAGGGGAATATCTCATCCAGAGGTTTCTATGACAAACACAAACGGATTCTTCACAGAAGGCGTGCCATTACATTTCACACGTTCATACACACTGGAACTAACATGCAGTAGGAAAAATAAGGAATAAGAATTGGGAACTGGGTGGAAAAACGTTTTTGGCGGGAAGAAGGACAAATGGAACATTCGGGAATGTGGAGTAACCCTGTAGAATAGATGTTCTGTAGCAGTGTATTGCCCAATGGGTCTGGGACTGGGGCTGGGGCTTCTCAAGGTCTTGTGTATGCCGGATGTCGCCCTGTTTCTCAGCATCACATTATGTTTTACTCTGTGCCATCGAGGTATGTATATCCCACACAGGTCACGCCGGTTAACAATGCATTTCTCTAACTATATTGTTCATATGATGAATCTATAGCCTGCAGTATAGTTAACTTCAACCAAAGAACAAAACAATGTAAGCCCAATTTATACTGTGTTTGATTCGAGCTTGTAGATCTGCGATTGTCAGCGTACGACAAAATTGTACAACGGAGCATACAATTTCAGTGGTCTGAATTACCTTTCAGTGTTTATTGTAGCTATACAGCAAGGATACATGTATTGGTTTATATGAACATGTGCTTTAGGCCTTGCCTATATGTTTGCTCAGTGAATGCCCATGGGGAGGAGTGCCAGAACCTTTCATTGTAAACTCACATAGAAGTACATACCGCTGATAGAATTATGCAACCTCAACATTTTCTCAGGGGGGGAGATTCTGACGGCAATGCAGGGTGAAAAAGATTGACACACAATGCAGGATCATGGTTAATATTTACACTGACACTCTTACACAAAGAGACCGATCTACCGCTTCCTGTCTATTTTCTGTTTGTGTTGGTATTCTTGGGTGGATTGTTTTTGCTACTGTCTGCCTTAACACACCTCCAGTTGAACTGGAATAATGTGTTGCTTAACTCTTGGAACTCTTACAATGGAAAAGCAACTGAAAACATGTGCTCAAAATCACACAAGCATTGCTCAATTTAGAAACCTTTTCTGCTTGTTGGGCAGGTTCTAGTCCGCCTATGACCAAATTGTTATTGAACAAAGAAGAAAATATTAAACCACGTCAAGATGAACCTGTTCTATACCAACCCAAACATTTCAGCTCAAGACCCAAAAAGAGACATTTTGTGTCTCCCCGGCAGCAAAACGTACAAAAAAACCCGTTGATGAATTAACCACTTGACAATTTCATATAGTGAAAATAGGCCTAGCAGATCTACAACTATTGCAGTGAATGACTGGTATCGTTGTCTCTCGGCCACAGTTGACATTTCAAGACTAAAGCCGCACAAAGGAAAACAAGCACACATACAGTACACACTTACACTGATCTAATACCCCTGCAGGTGTGTTAAAACACTGTGTGACATATATCGTTGGTTGAGGTTCAACGTTGTTTATTACAATGCACTCGTCTACAATAGCAGCATTATAGGAAGTGACATTTTTGTACTTCAAACTTCCTCAACAGGATGAATAACGCTAAAAGGCTACAGTCATAGATTAGTCATAATAGATCAATTAACCTTTCACCCCCTCATTTCCTCCTCCAGTTGGAGCCATCTCCATCCACAGCCCACAGAGGAGCCTCACCAGGTCAATACAGGAGGATGTGTTTTTCTCAGTGGAAGTCGCATGCCGTGGGATCCCCACGATGCAGTGGACCTTCATGTCGGGGGCGGTGAGCCGGAGCATAGGGACCTGGATGCCTGGGGTGTACACCAACATAACCATTGATTATACGGACAGAGTACAGACTTACGTCAATGGATCTATGGGCCTGTCAGACCTGCGCCTGCAGGACACTGGATTCTACGTGCTGACTGTCACAGATGCGGCGGGCAACAGCAAGGACGCTGGCTTTGTCCTCAAAGTGAACGGTGAGTTCAACTTGGGTTTGCACCGTGCCTAAACTGTAAGTATGTGTCAATGTGCTTTTAATTTGTTGTTCGTGTTTTATATACATAATGCTACGTATAAGAATGTATAGTTTTACAAGCAAGTTTGGCAAATATGCTACAGGTAAAATTTGGGACAAAACATCTTGAATGCAGGCCACATTTTGGTGGAAACATTTTACAAAGAATTACAGCCGTGTGAAGTGAGGGGCGCTCTTATCATACATCATCTCATTCTGGCCAATCACAATTTGTGTCCTCACTTTTCCGTCTTCACTTTTCTGCCCTCACTTTTATCTTCAATATGTACTGTGCTCAGCCAATCAAGTCATCGCTGTGGGTTGATAAGCCAATCACAAGCCAATGTTTGTGTTTACGTCGATAAGTGGGTCTGCCAAAAATGTCTAAATTGTACATTTGTAGATTATATAAGATTCAAGCAGTATACAGTATCAATATTGCACAACGGGTTGGTATAGAGCTAGATTGGCTGACCATTTGCTGTGTAGTATTACTGCTGTAAGCTGTTTGAGTGCGGGGTGTATGATATCATAATGCATAGACATATTGCTATGTGTAAATTTTGCTGTCAAATATTCTTCTGTAATATCATTCCTGTCTATTCCCCGCAGAGGTTCTCTATGAGGACCTTCAGTACCTGTCTGTTTCTGCTGTGGTGATGGCCGGTGTGGCAGGCATCCTCATGCTCACTATGTGGCTCCTGAACAAGGCCTACAGGAAGATCAAAGCATGGAGACACAGGCAAAAAATGCAGGGTAATGTAAGCCGAACTAACTGAGTGACCTAATTTGGTGTACATTGGTTCATTTCAAGATAAAGGAAGAAATACTGTGGTAATCAATGGATCAAACATAACTATATAACTAAGTCTTATACTGACTCTTCCTCTAGAACAAGGGTATGTTGTATGTTCAGTGGCTTTGATTTTCAAATGCACTGCTTTCAATTTACACAACCAGCAAATGATTGACAATGTTCATTCACAGATAAGGGCGGGGACACGTGAAACCACTTTACCCACTTGTGATTTCAATGTGATATCTTTGATATCGTAAATATCATCAGGGTCATGGCAGTTACTTGACATTTTTTAATGTTTTATATTAACATGGCTATTTGACATGGCCAAAATTGGGACACAAAAATCTAATTAGTTTGTTTGTGCTGCTGTTAGTTGTTTGCTGTGATGCTCACTAATTATCATTCACAGCCATCTTTTGCTCGAGAGACGAGTAGTAGAAATCAGGCGTGTGGTTGTGCAAAGGTCTGCAAATTCGATTATAGGATAGTTACACTGGACATACTCTAGTTATAGGGCATAGCAGTGGTGGCCATTTTCCGGATCCTCCATCGATCCAGAAAAGCCTAGAATCAAGCCATCCAGGACCCGGTGAATCATGACCATAACACATTTTGATTCTGTGTATGGGTGGGTGGGTATTATACTGAATTATATGATATATTATATACTAAATACCCTTTGTTTTGTGGTTTTCCACATAATTAAATGTTTCATGGTCATCATTCACCAGGATCCTGATTCTAGGCCTAAAATGACTGATATAAATATTTTGGGAAATCTCTATCCAGCCACTAGCTTCTACTGGATAGTCTTATTTTTTTGGTTCGCTCAATTTAAACAGTAGGCTACAAAATTTTAAACAATTATTAAGACAGAAATAAGTCCAGGTGAGAAAGGAAGGGCTTATACAAGGTTCTCACCTAAAATAAGCTAGTTAAGTTAAACACAATAATAATCAAGCTAACACAATGTAATCTTTCATCTTCAGAAAATGATGATACTGAGCTGCAGCTTCGTTGATGGACAACAGACTGCACCCGGTATCCAAAAGCTCAAGACTTGTTCTACAAACTTGCCATGTCTACTATGAAATATTTTTTTCAATTACATAAAGTAGCATGGCTTGAGAAACTTTAAGGACCGTCAACCCTGAGCAAGTTGCCTTTTGCACTGCATGTTTACACTTCACTGTGGATTATACTTAATGTACACCACTGCTGATGCCACTGGATTGAATGTACAGTTTGTACACTGTACAGTATAGAATTAATCATGACACTGAGCATAAAGAATTTACATATTTATTTTCAAGGCAATATGAGGTTGTGTTTTGTCACCATCTTCCTCTATGAAACGCATACAAAAAAAAATCTATACAACTGGTAATAACTAGTCTTCAGACACAGAACCTATGTACATTGAAGTAGTCAGAATCACATATTGTTGTTGTCAGGCAGAAACCTCCAACTAACAGTGTTTCATTTTTTATAATACCGTACTTGATCATACTACACTACAGCATCATACAAAACCATCTAAAAAGCATATCCACAAGCTCAAAACGCTCTGTAGATCTGCTACTTTTGCTATTTTTTAATTTGAATCCTGGAAAGTAACAGTTTTGGAGTGTCCAAAACTTAATATTCCATGGGGATTGGGGAATATTAAGAATGTTGGCGTTATGCTCAGCCATGAAGACAGGACGTTAATAACTTCCAAGTACATTTGCCATCATCAGATTATTTGATTGAGAGTAATCAAATCAAGTTTGACTGACTAAACTGCACAAGGGGAGAGGAGAGATTCTTGTCTGAATGTGGGTAACACTAATTCACAATAGCCTCATCCGAGTGTTTTCAAATATAACCTACAGAAAATAAATCTAAACACAATAATACGGTCAGTAACTAGCCTCACCTGTAACCACACACATCGCCTGACATTCCAAAGTCGGCAGAGGGGTGAAGTTACAAGGAGGGCTGTGTGTTACACAATGATTTCAAGGAAATTATGAGAAGTTTTCATTAAGTACTTAAGATTTTTGTAAACTGTATTCATATTCTTTTTCCCATAGTTGAGTCAACAGGTTGGTCCACAGAGATGAGGACATTGTGAAAATAAAGTGTTACCATTATATCTTGAAAAACAGCACAGACAAAGTAAACTGAAGTCATCTTTTATGAATTTAGATAGATGTGAAAAGTACACATGGAATCAACAGAAATGCAGCAACAGTCGGTAAGACATGTTGATTTAGCCTCAAAGCCTATAAGACCAAAGGAAAGGCATTGCAATGTTCACAACAGTAAATGGTGAGCTGGGGGTTCTGCTACAAATGAGTTATGAGTTGTGCATTGAGTTATGCATGTACATGGCAGTATTCCAAAAGTCCAGTGTGGGGTTGTCGCACAGAATCTTTCAAAGGCAGGAAGAGTCACATGATGAACCATAAATCAGCACATGCGTCATGCGGATCTGAATGGAACCTGAAAACATGTTTCAAATGTTATTTCTAGCACTGCAAACCAGTGAAAGGAAAATCAGAATTCTGCAGTGTCCATGTGCTGTCTCCTAGATTGTACTACAACACTTTACCAGCAAAACCAGTTCCATGTTTACATGGATGTGTTCTCACAGATCTCAGGAGTCTGTCTGATGATTCCGTTTGTATTTATTTGACCACTTACATGATATACTATATAACTGAAGTATCCTAGGGCTCTATACTAGGTCCACTCCTTTCCCCCTCAATGCCAAAACTCGTCACAGATTCTTTCACCCTAGATGTTGTGACACTAGGGTTCAAGTGGTTAAGGACATGGAGTAAGTGCTGCCATGAGAAGCTCCATCTTGTAAACAAAGTTGCGTCCCTCCATCTTGCTCCAATGGACCTCCTTATAGGGCCCTCGGAGGTGGCTCCACTTGCCGTCCTGGATGGCGTCGCTCTTGGGCAGCTCTTTGCTCTGGTTGCGAGGAAACTGGACAAGGACCTTGCACCCACTCTCCGGACCATTACGCACTGGACGAAGCAGATGTAAAGACAGAAAATGCTGTTTAGTGAGAGTGTAGTGTAATTTAAAATTAACCTGCGACAAAATGTCTTTACATTATGCTTCCAGATATCTATTACCCTGAGAAACTTTAAACCGATGACACAGGGTTGAACATTTTTTTCTCTCGTACGCTTATTTGAATGAAAACAATAATTTTCCTTGGCAAAAACGTGATTCAGGAGTCACATCTCCATAAAAGAAAATACCAAATATTTGTCATTGTGTGACTCAACCGGCCTCATTTACCTGAGATTGCATATTCTCCATTGGCGGAGGCTACGGTGATGGCAGATGCGTTCCCAATGCTCTCCACAGGTCCCAGCCCTACATGGTTGCTGAAGCTGAGGACATGCCAGCCCATCACCTTAGCCAGCTGCTGAACGGCGTGCACCTGGTGCTGGGACATCTGCAGTAACACAGACACAGATAGAGTTTAAATGTACATTGGTGTCATTTAGCTGATGCACTTTTCAACTTCAAAGAAGTTGCAGCCCGTTCCCTTGTTTGCTGTAGTTTGGTCAACTTCATTGAAAACAACCTAGATTGTTACCTAGATTTCGGAGATTCGAAGATTGTGGAATAGTTGTCTGGCTACGCGAGACTACAAATGACCCAACAGTAAGTAGTGCATCTGCTATTATTATTATACTTTTTTTTTTACATTTTTGAAAAATGTTGAATAATTTATAATTACAGATACGTTTGAGAACTACTGATTTAGAAGGCATTTGTAGAATCAGCCTGTGTAATACAATACCTGTGAGAGGAGGAAGTCCTGTAGTTCCTGCTCCTGATGCGACAGGGTGATGACGCGTCCGTCCCTGTGCACCACTCTGATCTGCTCCACGCCAATGTTCAGTTGCAGCTGAATCGACCTGAACACATACATTATTCAGTCCACAGTCACCGTTAGCCAAGTCACCTTGTTGTACATCAAATAGCGGAAACAGACAATCTACAAGCTTGCACTATATGGTTGCAAATGCACACAATCTACAAGCTTGCACTATATGGTTGCAAATGCACTTTATAGTGATAAATTGATAATATAATTTTACTACTTTACTGAGCTATTTGAGTAGACTTATGTGTTACTGCAACTTCCCCTTTTGGGACATGTGACATTTTTCCTGTACTCTTACTCACTTGCAGATCTGCTCGTAGCCCTGCGAGGTGATGAGGACCTTGACACTAGACTCATACACATCATTGATGTTAGACCAGTGAGCTTGGATCTGGGGGTCCTCTATACGGCTGGCCAGGCTGTCAATAGTGCGCGCCGTCCTGAAACACGCACACAAGCAATTATCTCCTTGTTATCTCATGTTCTTGTAACATGAGAGTAATAGTATCATACAAGAGAGTCACCCAAAGGTTGTCTATCGCAACACCTTGTGAGCTTGTACATACAAGCTTTTTGGACAAAACACAAACGCATGGACTGAGGCCTACCTGCTGCGTAAGAAGATGTGCTTTGCTTGCTTGATGATTTTCTCCAGGAGGCCCTCGCTCTGCTGTAGGTTGGAGATCTCGGTCTTGTCATAGGCCATGGGGCCAGCCAGACGCAGCCGTTTGTGTCCAAAGGGGGAGCTAGCAGGGTGAGGCATCACTACGGAGCTCAGCTGCTGCTTATGGAACTGTTAAAGCAAAAGCAAGTAAGGTTGTGTCAGTGTGTTTATAACATGCAGTAACATTCGTAGCAGAGATGGAGCCCTTAACTACAATATCTGCATGGGCTCTTAGGTAGGTACCAAATAGGTGGCATTTTATTTTATGCTGTGAATACTATGCATGCAGCCACAAAAAGCATAAGAAAAACAGTAAGAATGACATAATTTTTATTTCCAGAATGTATCTGACCTCTCTCATCAGCTGATGCAGGTTGTGTTCTAGAACGTAGAGGTGGTCATCTGGTTTGGATTTCTCTGGAGACGCACGCTGGTTCTTCTTTTCTCCCGTAGAGTGGCACAAGGAAATGGACAGCTGCAGCCCTGAAGGGTGGAAACAGAGGTAGAAAAATACATGGTTTATTATGAATGATTATTATGTAAGACAAAACTCCAAAGGAGGGAGAAATATTGTACTTCTATTATTGTGCTACAGTACAAACTAGTGCCACTTACCTGGGAACGGCTGGGAGATGATCTGGTTCTTGACGACAATGTGTGGAATCTGGGACTTGATCTGGACCGCCTCCCTGGACAGCTGAGCAAAGATCTCTTTACATAGCAGAACATTTTGCGCTGCCTCCAGCTTCACATGCCACAGCTGGGTACCTGGCAGGAGCGAGGAAGGGACGAGAGGGCGGGTGAGAGGATTGGTAACGGATGATGGCAAGAGAGTACAGATATGGACAACATAAGATAATCATCAATAGATTCATTACAATATTGTGGGGTCATCATGGGAGAGATAGCGGAACATGCCAAGCTGAATGCTGAATCTAAGTAATTTATAAGAACTTACAAACCAGACAAATCAGAGGTTAAACTAACAGTGTAGAGTAATGAGCATGATAATAAATGCTGCACTACTGATTCAAAATGGGGGTAAAGATTTTTGTTTATGCATTAGAGCTACAATTCAAGCCTGGGTGCTGAATAATACCTGCTTTGGTTTTGGGCTGTCTCCTGAAGAGGTTTACTGTTCCTAGATCGCCAATGTCCGATGCTTGCTTCTGGATAGACACCTGGGAGCATACAATATACAATTTATTTGTTCACTTGCCAGTAATCTTTTTCTTTAATTCTTGCCGTGGTGGGCCCTTGAGTTTTGAATTCATTTAAATATTTCATGCAATTAATCTTCCTCACCTTGATATAAGCAGAACCCTCCAGGTCGCTGGGGATTTGTACATTCAGAGGGCAGTAGTCCTCTGGAATCTTCTTGTCCAGATCAATGTCTGTGTTCTTAATCACTTCAAAGGTACCTTGGTGAGGAAACAGGGAACCTGCACAGAGAAAAGATCAAAATCAGACCAACTGACATGTCACATTATTAGACATTATGTCACCTTTGGATCTTAAATATGATAAGTAGTGAACACATGGATATGACTTGGATTAAGAACTGGTTCCACTAGCCTAACTCTTAAAACAAAAGGTCAGACAGCAACAGTGTCTTTTAGATCGAGAAGATGATCAGATTGGGCTATTGAGTCGCTCAATAACAACCATTCACACCGTCTGACACAACAATCACACTCAGGTTTGGTGGTTTGTGAAACCCAACAAATCATAGGGGAGTGGCGCAGCAAATTTCACGTGAATGTTCCTGGCTGCATATCAATGGGTTGAGTAACCTGCCAATTATGGTATTTCCTTATCTTGATTGTTGTTTTGAATGAATTGATAGTCATCTTTTATAACCTGGTTGAAAACAAATTGCTAATGCAAACATTTAATAATGTTACCCAGTCTCACACATGCACACACACCTGCACTCCTGTAACTGAGGTCTCCCAGGATCTTATCTCCTACTTTGCGAAGCTTCCACTGTGAACGGAGTCTCAGCAGCTCTGAGTTAAAGTCCCTCTGCCGTCTGTTCTCCAGGTTCTCAGCCACAGACTTATTGAGCTTCTCTGCTCCTTTCAGCAGCATCTGAGCTGCTGTAGCCAGAGACTTCTTCTTACTGATTAACTGGAACACCTGGGGCGTCTAAGAGAGGATATGTCATCTTAGAAACTTTAATTTCCACTCTGTTTCCACTACCTTATTTAATTTAGAAATACTACAGTATATATTTCAAGTTTACACAGCACTGAAAGAAAGCAGTCACCGTCTCTGTCTCATGTTATTCTTTCTTGCTTTTACATGGTAGAGATCAATACAATCAAATCAATCTGTATACAAGATAATTAAAGATTTCAGCAGCGCGAGGGAGGGAGATAGTTGGAAAAGGGGCGAGTTGTTTGGTATCCCTTATGCCAATGTGTATTTATCCACAAATGCTGGCTTTACCTTTCCAGCTGAAGGATCTTGAGAGACGGGGTCTAAGGCCATGTATTTCTTCTCCTTGACCACGTTGAGGACATCATAGAGCACACACATCTCCGTCAGGGAACTGCGTAGGTTGTTGCGCACAGAGTCCCATGGCCAAAGGGATGGTTGGAACTTCACAGTGCCTAGAATAGATTAAAAATGCCAAAAATAATCATATTTAAACTCACCCTGACAAGCACACAGATAAATATTGTGAAAATAGCCAAACTACAAGCTCACAGTCACAACTTAACTCACAATGTTTGCCTCTTTCTTACATAATATTTGACGATTGGTATTAAAAAGGGCTTAAAGTTAAAAAAAGTAATTAAATTATAGCCTTAGAAATGTGTAGATTTATCTGCATGCACTTATACTGTTGGTTCGTTCACGTTTACTGTCGAGTTAGAAAACAATGTTGCACATTATGCTACAGTTGCTACTCATCTGTCCCCAAATATAATTTGTGGACAGACCCCCAGCTTGGGAACCACTGGCATACTCCATACTCTCCATTGATGAGGCAGTGTGGCCTCAAACACACATTTTACATCACATCTTCCACCCTGAATTCCTGATGCCGGTACACACCTTCCTCCTCCTCTGTCTCCTTCTTCCCCCAGTCACGGTTCAGGGGCTCTCCATCAGTCCCTTCCTCGTCCGACTCTGAACCCTGACCGAAGTCAATTCTCTGGGCCAACTTGGCAAGGTTCTGGGACATGGAGAGAGGGGGGACATACGTCTCTGTCCCGTCCAGAGAGACTTCCTGAACCTGCTTCTCGCAGGAGGACTCGATGCTGACTTGCACCGCTGATGGTGGACCACCCGACATGATGGTGATTATGATACTGGAATAAACAAATTATAAATCACAGTATCACACCTGAACTGAAACGGCAAAACTAGCTGGTTGATTGAATACTTTATTAACGGTTTGCAAAAAGTACAGTGGTATGATACAATGATGTTAAAAAGTATAACAAAAAGCCCTATTAAAACCCATAAGAGAAGACAATTATATTGTAAAATCAATGTTAATTTAACTCCGAGAGTGTACCTATGGAAGGGACCAAATGGGTCCATTTGATAACGTAGGCTATATCATATGTACAGTAAACAGTGGGGGGTCATACTTTTGCAGGAAGAGTTACATTGCAGACCAGACAAAGATGCTCTTTTATGGCGCTTGTGAAGGAGTGCAAGGACTGGAATCACACGTTTTTATGTGGTTGGGGTCCTATTATATTATACCTATAGACGCTTGCCAAATGGGCTTGGCTTGTTGTTGTTGTTGATCTAGCGTTAGAACTGTAAATTGAAATAACGTTAATATCTGTTGCAGCCAGTAACTATTGTAGTTGCTAGCATCATAATAGTTATGGCTGGCTAGGCACGAAACTATCTGGCTAACGTTAGCGCCTTCCTTGCTATGCATCTGGTTCAGTGTTAAAATAATGGGATAATTTTAGGCTCACCTTTCAGCAATAGAGTAGACACTAGCGCCGATCCAACACTAGGATTATAATGCTGGGTCCAATCTGAACCGGGGCGAGTGGTAAAAAGATCACAACACCATAGCCTTGTCCAAAAAACAGATCACGGAAAAAGAGTAGGTATATTAGCTAAGAGACGACACTGATCACAGTGTGTTCACTGTGTGTTGTCCGTTCGGCGTTCTTGCGCCGCAGCTTTCTCTCCAATATGGCGGCGGCAGCGCTACCGCAGCGCCATCTAGCGGTGTTGTCAATAAAGGACCAGAGTGTCGCCTCTTGGGGGCGGGTCATTTAAACGACCGGATGTGACGCATCACATGATACCCAAATAACAAACCGTCACTTGACTTGATGTTGGCATGGTACTTAGTGACAAACCAAAGTTCGTTTGTCTCCCATTTGCACTTTATATGTTTTATATGTTTTTTTAAACTCGCGTTTTACTATTTTATAATATATTAACAATGCACGTCATGTGTGTCGTAGAAACACATGTGTGTGTGTGTGTGAAATCACCAGCTGCTGGCCCGACAGGAACATAAAGCTAACCCGCTAAGTATAACTGCAGTAGAGGTCTTTGTTTTGAACCCGAAACCCAAACTAAAGGTCTGTAAGAAGAATGTGTTGAACATGAAGAGAAAAGTGGTCAGATTGAGACTTAGCCCCAACGAAGAGGCTCAACTCATACGAGAGGAACATGACAGGAGGAGAAAACTACGAATACAACAGGTAATAAATTATGCTCTCTGACTCTGGATGTATGTTAAGGTTCAAACCAAAGTTATACTTATATTGTTAATGTTAACATTTTGTTTGTTTACATAAGGGTATTTTTCTTTGGCTTCCTTTAATAAGACAATACAGCAGCATAATTAGATTATAACAACAATAATAATGATGATAAACCGTAAAATGATTTTCTTTAGAGTGCAAAGTATCTCATTTGCTGTTCTTTACCCCCTTTGTTGAAATTATTGACTCATAATCTTGCACGTCTGACTGCCTCTAAAGCAGTGGTTGTCATAGCCGCAATTTGCAACTCTTTGCAACCATTATAATGGGATGAATCTAGAGTTGCAATACCCTCCATTGACTCCCCATTCATCCAGTTTGCTTTTGCGATCTGCTTGTATTAAACAACGTTAAACTCTCCAACATTGCATCTCTAGGCCAAGCTTGAATTATCCTTTTTCAATCTGCCAAGCTTTTGTTTCATAAAAATCCACTGTAGACATGTTAAATTTATGAGCTACTTTCTGTCAAGCAATTCTCTGCAGGTGATTCTTTTTCTAAGTGCTAGAGTTTGGAAGCACTCGTTTTTATTAACGGGTTGCGGGTTGTACGCATCGAGTGCTTCCAAACTCCAACAAGTAGAAAAATAATCACCTGCAGTCTGCAGAGAACTTCTTGACAGAAAGTAGCTCATAACATGTCTACAGGGATTTTTTTCTGAAACAAACGCTTGGCAGATTGAAAGAGGATAATTCAAGCTTGCCCTACAGCTGCAATGTTGGTGAGTTTAACGTTGTTTAATACAAGCAGATCGCAAAAGCAAATTGGATGAATGGGAGTCAATGGAGGGTATTCATCCCAGATTCATCCCGTATTCCCGTTATAAAATAATCTAGGAATTTCAAATTGTGGCTATGGTTGTCATACATTTTAATGTCAAGGACACCAGCTCAGTGGCCTTGTGGTTAGAGTGTCCTTCCTGAGTCTGGGAGGTCGGGGGTTCAATCCCCGGCCAGGTCATACCAAAGACTATAAAAATGTGACCCAGTGCCTCCCTGCCTGGCACTCAGCATCAAGGGTTGGATTGGGGTTAAGTCCCTGCGACATGCTAGCGTCATGTCCAGGGGGTGTACGGTGTACTGTACTGTACATGTACATTAAGCTGCCTCACACTACAGAAACAGGAGATAGGGTCCTGCTCCTGCCCTATGGGCCTCATTGCTCTGCAAGGCTTACTTACTTACACCAAATTGATATACATTTGACTGTGTATTTTAAAGTACTGTATAGAGATTAGAGAGTATGCACATGCATAAGTTTCCCATCAGGACACGCCCCCCTCATATAGACTGGCAAAACATTGAGCAGTGTTGGAGTTTGGAAGCGCTCGTTGGAAATCACTCAACCGTTTCTAAATGTCACTTAACCCATTTCGGCTTGACGTCGAATTATTAAGAAAGTATTCTGAAAGAATATATATTCAAAGATTTGTGCCGCATTTTCACGATTTTTCAAAAATGGCAGACCTACAAGCTCGTAGCATGCTATGAGCTTGTAGATCTGCTATTTTTCAATAGCTAAAGTATAACGTAATGCTTAGTTAAAACACCAAAAGGGGTTCGCGTACAGAATGGGATAATGCAGGAGGCAGCAAAATGTTGTGTTCTTGAAAACAAGCACTTCTTGACAGAAAGTAGCTCATAACGTTTCTACGGTGGATTCTTATGAAACAAAAACTTTGCAAATAGAAAGAGATAATTCAAGCTTTTCATACAGCTGCAATGTTGGTCAGCTTAACATTGTTTAATGCAATCAGACAGGACTTCTCTGTTTGGATGAACGGGGCTGTCAAGGCCAGAAAGTAGTTTTTTGCCACTCAGTGGGCGTTCCCGCATAACTTCCAGGTACGATGATGTCACGCACATACCCTCTGTTCTGCCAGGGTTCCCCACTTCCCCACAGATTGTGATTTTTCTAAAATAACACATTTTCAAAAATAACCAATCTGCAAGCTCACATTTTTGGAATAGCCTGAAAATTCCAACTATTCCTCATTTTGCAGAGGACGGCCTTGAACCTCCCTCAAGGACCCCTGGCGTTCCCCTGGGCTGGACACCCACGTTTTGAAAACCATGTTTATAAATGTGCAGCTTCTTCAACCATTTCTCATGATGTTCAACACACCCAGTGGATGTCCATCCATGTGCTGATGTTTGTTTGTTGGATGTCCACGCAGGTGCGTGAACAGCAGCGGAACATCGCGCTGCACATCCGCAGCGAGGTGCAGCGGAGACGGGAGAGAGAGCTGCAGAACCTGGAGGATCAGCTGAGGAGCGACTGGGAGTGTCAGAAGAGAGAGAGGATAGAGACCCTGCAGAAGTTATACCAGCAAAGCCTGGAACAGCTTGGACAGGGCCACAGGAGTGCAAAAGAAAATGTACACATGAATACACATGCCTATATATATATATATATTATCATATAGTACACGGCTCAAATCCTCAGTGTTAATTTAATTTAACTCTTGAGAGCATACATATGTAACCAAACGGGTTACATTTCTTGTTCTTGGAGATACGAATGGAAAGATTAACATATTTTACTGTGTAATAATCATCAGTAGAAAGTAAACCATGCTGCATTATGCCATCATAAAATATAAAAGAATATTTATGATTTACTTATGAATAGATCCCTCAACTGTGCATTTATGTTTAATTATTTTTGAGCCAGGAACCTGACTGGGCAGCGATAGCTCGGAGAGAAGAGGAGAACCAAGCAAAAGCAGAAGAGCGTTACAGAGAGGCCCTGCAAGAGCTCAAATCACAGAGGCTAAAAGACCATGAGGAGCAAACTCGGTGAGCGTTACAGTCCAGAAGAGGGTTATTTCATGACCGACATGTCTGACTGCATTTCAGTCTAAGGGCCGATTCATACTCCTATTTTAGAGCCGAATAAAAGTCGGTTCGGCGCTGTAGAGCCTACAATTTGACGTCATTTGAGGTTCGGGGGGGCGGGTACCGTCCTAAAGTCGGCTCTTCGGTGCTACTGAAATTTTCTGACGAGCTGAAATCATTTCGGCACTACAGCGCCGAAACAGCGGTAAAATAGGAGTATGAATCGGCCCTAATGCTCTCCACTTTTACAGTTTCATCACAGCAAGGAAGAAGGCGCTGCAGGCAGAAAGGGAGAGGGCAACAAAAGTGGCCAGCCTCCCACCACCTCCACTGCGCCCCATTGAGGTGATATGCCAGGCTCCCAAGCCTCCCGATTGTCAAAACACAATTTAGAATGACATAGTGGACCAAGGGCCGATTCACACTGCAGTCCGTTTGATTGAAACTGTTCCCGAATACGATTACCTGGTACCCGATTCACATTGGCCTTGATTCTTCTGCATTCTTCTGCACATTCAACTGTATTCAATGCGTTCACATTGCAGCGATCCGTATCCGAGTACACTTCATTCAACTGTATTCAATGCTTTCACTTGACTTCCCAAGCCCCCACCCAGGGACCATAGTGTGAATCTGCCCCAAGCCTACTGTTAACCGACAATATTGGATAATGACATTTGTTAAGTGAATGTGGCAAACAAACAATATTACATTTCAATTTAGAATTGGGCTTGAATGATATTGGACAAAACAAATCTCACAATCATTTGGTCTGATTATTTTGCAGCATTATTAACGTGGATATGGTGTTATAAATTCTACTTTGCTAGAACAGATTATTGTAGGACAGTATTTATGCCCAGAGAAATACGTTTGTTTGTTTAGTATTATTTATTAAAATTACTCTTTATTGTTCGAACAGAATATAGACCCCAAGAAACAGCATGTAGTGAAGAAATCAGATGTGAACTCCTTCTCTGCGACCTACTACCACATGCCTGAGACCACAGTGGATAGGGAAGTTGAGTCGACACAGGTACGTCTTTCCGTAATCCTGAAGCTGGCATCACATTTGAAATGTCTGTTGCAATGTACTGTACTGTATGAATCAAATAATCAAGAAGGGATAATAAAATGTTTTTAGCATCTAGAGAACCAGAGGTAGAAAGATATCCCGAAAATGTTCTCCACTTGATATGTGCATTGTTGCTGATTCTACAGCCCAATGCCCATGAGATGGCAGAACAGGAGGCACAGAGGCTGCAGGAGTTGGGGAGGGAGGCTGAAAGGGGGAGAGAGGAGCAGCTGGAGAAGGCTCGTCTGAGAGGAAAGCACGCCCTGAGGAGAGAACGCCTCACTCAGGTATCATCAGAATCGCAGTTCTCCTAGCACAACACAATATATACTGTAGCATTTAGGTAGGGGATTTCTAACAAATGGCATACCCACTGCTACTGAGTTTTTGTTTGGCTGCAAACATTCCTTTTACAGAAGTTTGTGGGTCTTGCCTTTCCTTTTAAACCATACTTCTGTCTTGTCGTATACATTTAGTTTGTTCTTTTTATTTCATTAAAATCCAGTATTATGTTGTGTATATTTCATTACTGTCTTGCGTTACCTATGTAAATACATGCAAATGCCCTTTTCTTCTCTAGGACCGTGAGCGTTTCCTCACCGAGCTGGAACACATGCAGCAGACGGACCTACTGAGAAGAAGACGCCAAGTGTCCCAGATGCCTGCTCAGATCTTCCAGCCTCTGCACAAGAGACAAGAGTTCATGGTGGACTGCCAGAGGGAGATGGAGTTTGCTTTCGAGGACATGTACACAGGAGAGAGGAGTAAGAATACCCAGGAAGTTTGGGTTTACAGCTCGCTATAGTAACTAGTTGTCTTTAGGTTTTTCTTACCATTTTATAGTCTGTTGACAATTGAAATTAATGCATAATAATAACGCTACAGATGTATAATACAATATTGTGGTCTGGATTCAGTTCACCTACAAACTAACTAATGTCTACAAGGCCCGGATAACACATGGGAAACTGGGGTTTACCCTGCTTCTGTGGTATTCTATTGAGCCTTGCCTTTCCCTGTATGTATCCATGTAGGGGTGAAAGGTGACATGTTACTCCAGCTGGAGCCAGAGCCTCTACCGGCCCAGTCCACAGACAGCCAGAATGAAGACCTGGACCTGACCCTGGACGATGTCGCCACAGCAGAACAGACAGGCCCTGATCAAGAGCAGATGGGACACCTGGGGCAAGAAACTGGTAAAGAGCTTGGCTCCTCCCCCATAGCAAGTTAAGGAAAGTGGTACACATGGTAGCTTTAGGATCTATACCGACATATCAGCATTGCTGTTAAAATAACATGTAAGTAAAAGTGATTTAATTTTTGTCCATGGGTTTTGGGCGTTTTGTCCAAACTGTACTTTATAACTACTGCTGGGCTGTTATTGGCGTTAACGTGTTGTGTTAACGCGAGACTCTTATCGCGCGATAAAACAAATGTCGCCGTTGTGTAATCAGTCCTCACTTTTTTGTTGTAGTGGAGTCCTCCCTGCCAGCGAGGCCTGCTCCCAGACGGGCATTGAAGAGGCTTCTGAACCGCATCAGGACCCAAAGAGACCACCAGTGGAGCAGCGAAGCAAGCCTCGTTCCCACTGGCCACTCGCCACCAACCACCACTGAAGATCAGGTACCCGAACAGGACTCGACTATCGACACAGGCTCTTTGTCCAGTGAGGAGAGAGTGCATCCATGCACTGCCAGACACAAGCTCCTTCAGCCTTCCCACTCGCCACCAGGTACATCTGCCAGGATAAAACCTTTTAGTTAATACTTTCTTTATCTTATCTTCCTTTTATTTCACTTTATTTCACTATTTCACTTTGTAACTGTTCTTTGGTGACAGCGAATAATTTATTTTTGTTTTTTAATCTAACCAGCACTGGAAACTACAGAGGAGAGGGTTGTGGCAGGGACATTGGTTCTTCCTGACATGCTGGCTAACAAGATGCAGGAATTTGAATTGGAGCGTCAGGAAAGGGTATGTACCCATTCAGAGCCACAGGCTCGCACTGATTGGTATCTGTTGATGTACTGGCGAACATTTCTGCCAGTATCTCGCTTTATAAGTGTCAACATTACAGACTGATTCATTTGTTTTACCACCAGCAATCTAAGATAATGTTGAGATAAATAGGAAGCATTAATGTCCTCCAGGAAGAAGAGCTGGAGAGGGAGAAGCAGCAGCAGATATCCTTACTCCAGGAGCTAGAGGAGCAGAAGGCCAGGCTGGAGCAGGAGCTGCTACAAGCCCAGCAGGAGAGAGAAACCCTGAAGGCTGCTGTAACCCAGGACCTACCTGTCTGCCAAGCGGAAGTACCTGTCAGTGTCCATGATACACACGCGCACACACACACACACACACACACACACACACACACACACACACACACACACACACACACACACACACTCACTCACTCACTCACTCACTCACTCACTCACTCACTCACTCACTCACTCACTCACACACACACTCTCACACTCACTCCCCCTCTCCTTTTCATTGGAAAGGGCTAAGTAGACCTATGGCGGCAATATGTGCTATTATCGGATTTGGTATCTACCTTAGTTGTGAAGTAACCATATTAAGTCAGCCAAAATGTTTATTTGGGCACAAAGGAAGATCATTTTTTTCATTTGTCAAAATCAGTATAGCACACTTAAATCGTCTTTGTTTTCCTGCAGTCTATGCCTACAGCAGCTGAAAATGACCACACCACAAGGATCAGAGAATACCAGCAGCGACTCCTGGAGCAGAATAAGTGTGTTTTTAAATCTACTGGCTAGTGTTATAAATTATCATCTAAATAATGTATAGAAAGTAAATGAGCTGAGTAATATAGGGTTATTGGACAAAGTGGCTGGTATAGAAAAGGTAATCACATCTATCAAAAGTAGATTGTCTATTTGTATACAATTTTCTGAATGTTGTGTGTCTTGAGTTTAGAGTTCACAAACGATCCCTGGAAGTGGCTCGCCAGCGACTGCAAGAATACCAGCGAAGTCTTCAAATCCGTAACATGGCCGCCAGATCAGCAATGCCCCTAGCTGTACCTCCAGGCCTTGTTCTCCCTCCCACCCGTAGCATTGACCAAACTGTACCTCTAGTACCCCATTTGCAGCCTCTCAGTGGCTGCACAATGCTACCCTTCATTGCTGAAACAAATGGTAAAACCCAGATTCCAGTGATAATCCCTACCAGAGAGTCAACTGCTGTGCCATTGCCTCCCCCACTCTCAGCCTTCTCAGGTCCTGGTTGGAATTCAGGACCTGGTGGAGTTGTTCACTCCAGATCCAGGCCAATGCTATTGGAATCTGCAGCAGTGAGTCTCAGGGACCAAATAGCAGACAATGTTTGTCTGACTATCAACACAAGGGAGAGAGTGACAGAACATCTCCCTGAGCGACTGAGAGCCTCTTCAGCCTCCCCAGACTACAGACCACTCACAATCCATCCATCAGCTTGCAGTATTCCTCCCCCACCTACTCTCCCTTTTGTACAAGACATTAACCATGGTATTACAAATCCACCAACACAGGCCTTCCCCCGGGCCATGTCAATGGTGACCAGGGTGTGTGATCTGGAGAGGCAGCGGCAAGAGCTACAGGAGGCTCATAGTCGTGCGCTAGCACAGAGGGAGGCACAGAAGAGGGAACGTGAACTTCGTCCTGAGCGACTACGACCTTCTCCAGTCACCACAGCCTATCCAGACCATAGTCTACTCACAATCCAGCCAGCAGATTGCGGCATCCCTCTCCCACCTACCCTCCCTCCTGTCCAAGTCATTAACCAAGGTATTACACGTCCACCAACACGGGGTTCAGAGAAGCCTGCTGGGATTTGTGAGCAAAGCTTTCCCCAGCCAACATCACTGCTGCCCAGGGAGGGTGATCTGGAAAGGCTGAGGCAAGAGCTGAAGGAGGCTCATAGCCAGGTGCTATGGCAGAGGGAGAATGTTTCACAGCAGCAGAGGGAGCGGGAGGAGGCGAGACGTAGGCAAGAGGAGGAAAGGGACCAGATGAGAAGGCAAAGGGAGGCCCTGCAGACTCTACTCAACAGTGATGCACAGGTGACTGGGTCCTGGGACAAATGGCTGTTTTTCATCAACATGTTTAAAATTGAACAATGCGTGACATCAGGTGATTTCATGGACTGAAAGAGCCAGACAGATATATTGGTTTGACTTTATTGATGACATCATTGTCGATTCTACGTTTTTCTAAATGATTAGAAGTGATTAATACTTTTTGACAAAATATTGGTCAAATTATTGGTAATTGATCATCTGGCATTGGCCAGGCTCTTCTCCAGAGCGCAAATTGAAAAAGTTGATTTCTTCACTGTACCATGCATTGCGTCTTATCCAAAGTGCTTTACTGTACATTGTGCATTACACTTTATCCATTCACACACATTCCAAATTCAAAACAGCAGCGGTAGTGATTTAGTGACATTCAAAATGTCGGAAAACTAAATGTCTGAAACACCCAAGTCACCTTTGTGTATATTCCTACTGCCTAGTAGTCCATGCCCTTTTCAGACCACCTGTCTGGCTGTCTGCCACAGTGCGGCAGTGGAAAAGTTTAACTTTTTTTCAACTCGTCTGTTTTTAGGGTCTAGTTTCAATTGAAGCTTATTGGTCAAATATTATTTCCCCACTAATGTATACATTCCCCATAGCCTGCTCCAGAGGCTGTCGCTGAAGTTTCAGAGGACATTGGTGCCATGCGCCTCAAACTTCTGTCATCCCTGCTCAAAGCAATGGAGGAGGCTAGTGGAGGCTCTTTGTCACATCTACAAGAAGACGGTACTGCACACAGCCAGCCACCCACCAGTGGTAAGCAATTAGTGTCTTTCTTTCTGCTGGTTTCCCTTAAATTCCCACGCCAGAAAGTGAATTGTTTCTCATTGATATTTCTACTGGAATTTCAGGTTTTAAATATTGCATAATTGCATTCATTTGTCATTTTCTTTAGCTCCCACCACCCTGGCTGATACAGCTGCCCCACCACTGCACCTCGCTCCTCGGCCAACCAAACCGCCAGTGGCCCGGGTCAGGCTGGGCACCATAGAGATCACATCACAACATGAGCTCAGTGCCATTCAGGAAGTGGAGACTCCAGTCAATACCAGCATAGTCATTGGTGAGCCAAGAGAGCCCATTTTCTTCCCCAGAAACTGTTGAGACGAGGTGCTGCATTATATAAAAGTCATAGTTTAGAGAGAGGTGAGGTGCTCTGTTGTTGTAGAAAAGAATACTTTATTATGCTAAAGTATATTCGTATCCGATTAAGGTCTCAAAAAAGAGTTATAACACTCTTCAATGTGATATCCTGTATATTTTTACAAATCCTGTAAATAAATAAAAAGTGCCCCTTGGGGCACATGTCTCCACCAGGCCAGGTCAGGCTGTGGCCTCCTGGTTGTGCTATAATAGGCCAATGTGAAAAGGGTGCCATTTCTTCTTACGCCTTGGATGGAAATGTGTTTTGCAAAATCCACCTGTTGGTGGCGCTATAACAGGCCAATGTGAAAAGGGTGGGATATATTCCTCAGCCTAGTAGGAAAGTCTGTGAAAGAGTTCACGTATATTGCACGCTGCGTTCATGATTTGAGGCTTTTTGTTCAAAACGGGCAAATCCTGCAAACTTTGAAAGCCAATGTTGGCCAATTATTATTAGCCAATATCGGACAGATCTGTCTTGAACACATGACTATAGAGCGCCCTGCAGTCCCTCCCCCTTTCAGAAAAACAAGTGGCCCAGGAAATGAAACCCCAATGCATTCTCCTTATTTAATTTATTTAAAGACGGTTACGCCGCGGACAAAGCCAACTCGGATCGTGACAAATCATGACAATGAACACAATGTTTTGGGCCGATCAAATCATTAGAAAGAAGAAGGGAAAGTCAGGAGACAACACTATTTGTTTTGTTTTTCGTCTTATAAATTATTTGATCGGCACAAAACATTGTGTTCATTGTCATGATTTGTCACGATCCGAGTTGGCTTTGTCCGCGGCGTAACCGTCTTTAAATAAATTAAATAAGAAGTGCCGATGGGAGAATGCATTGGGGTTTCATTTCCTGGGCCACTCGTTTTTCTGAAAGGGGGAGGGACTGCGGCGCTCTATAGAGATACTGTGTAACGATTTGCAGGATTTTTGGACATTTCTGGAAATTTTGGGGCAGAGGGATAAAAAAACAACACAACAAACAGATTCATTAGCTTCCCGGTTCTAAAGGAAGCAATGACTTGTATTTCCATAGCACAACTTCAACTACTATACTGTGTTGTGAGTATTATAAGCAGACAGAATTTATCCCTGGGTCGGGCACTTCGCAGAACCTTTACCAAACCCCAGGTCAGGGTGCATTGCATGGGTTTTTCTATTGTGAACTTATTTTCCCATTGAAAGGTACTATACGAGTTTAATATTCCATTTTGTGTGTGTCCACAGGTCCAGAGGACAGTGTAAATGTGCCGGCATGTATTCTAGACAGCGTCGCATACCCAGAGGAAGAACCAGAGACCTCAGTGGGTTCTCACTGGTCTTCCCATACTTCCTCGAGCAGAGGGGATCTGTCTGCTGGGAGCGGGACTGACTCTGTGTCAGCCTCGGGGGCAGGAAGTTCCAGCAAGATATCCTGGCGAGAGAGAATGCTGATGAAGGCAGGGACCTCCCCAGAATCTGGTACTGTATATAGTTGATACTGTATACTGTTATATGTTAAACGCGGACTTGTCCCAATAGGTTATCTATGTCTATAATAAGGTGTGGAAATACACGTACATGGTCAGATAATATCTCTGGATGGCTCTTAAATGTATGTGCCGTGAAACCCTGCATCAATGGATCTGTACTAGTGTCGCCACTGCAAATGTATTTATTTTACAGTATATGTGTTGTACTTTCCAAATAAACGGGATTTACATGTTATTTGTACACATGCAGGGAAGTTGCCGCTCACTCCTAAACATTTGTGTTTCAGAATCACTCCCTCCAAACGTCTCTCGGTCCTCCTCTGACTCAGGCAGAGGAGGTCCTGCTATCGACTGCTGCAAATCCCCCGTAGAGGTTAGTTCACCAACTAAAACAACACCCTTATCTGTGTGCTGAGTTGCACACATTGTAGTTCATGTATTGTCTCCCTCTGAGGTTCGCCACTGTGTGGATCAATGATGAAAATTAGCCAAATCTGAGGACTTGACGACACGGGTCCATGATTATGCTTGAGGAGCATTGTGTGTGTGTTTAAGTGTACATGCATGTGTGCGCCTGTTGGTGTGTGTCTGTGTATAAAGATTGTTTTTGTCTGAGAGAGAGTGTGTATGCTGAGCGATGATGCAAACATAAGCACCTGAAGTGTATTTAAAATACACTTTGTGAGGGTTTCTACACTTGAACTGAGCTCAGTCTGTAAAGTTGCATGTTTACTAAACCTTAGAATGACACCAAAAGAACCATTATCCCCCCCTTACTAAACCTGTATCTTCAGTCTACTTATAGACCGCCTGACCCTGACTTCTCCACCACCATCTCCACTGGCAGCTACGTCACCTCGGATCATGAACAAAGCTCTGCCCATTCAGGTCAGGGAAACGAATCTGTGGCAATGCTTGCTTGTTTGTCTTGCTCCACTTACTGTAAATGCATTGTTTTCTTCTTTCCTTCCACCTCCCTACAGATGGCTCCCAGCAACTAGCCACCAGGTCTGGTGCTGAAAGAGGAGCGGGTGCTGCAGACTCACTAGATTTCACCCCTACGTCCAGAGAAAGCTTCTCCTCTCAGGAGGAGTCTGCATTAGCCACTCCTCGTCCAGCCACAGACGCCCTGTTCCATGACAGCAACATCCATCGTATCATAGATAAATACACCAGGGAGCTCGACTTCTCCTTCAGCACAGGTGGGAATGCTTGATTGAACGATGCCAGATTTCTGCCTACCAATTATTTACATTATTTACACTATTTTGGTTTAATTAGCACAGCCATCCAAAACAAGAAGGAAGAACAGAGCGACCCACAGGCTGGCGCCATTGTCCATAGGATTGCATTGTGACTCGATTACCCAGAAGCCCTGGGAAGCGAGCGTCTTTTTTTCTTTTTTTTTTTTTCGCTGAAAACTTTGTATGTCTTAAAAGTTCAAAATCTGCCGATAAAACCTAAATCGGGGAAGTCGGTTTCGGCAGGGAAAGAGATCTTTATCAATTAGGTCAGGAAAGTCATGCTTGGGAGTCAATGTGTTAAAATGTTTGAAAAATACAACAAATGTGTGTCTGGGAGGTGGGGGGGGGGTCTCAGCTTTTGTCAGATGTAAGAATGGGGCTCCAAGGAAAAAAGGTTGGGAACGATCAATGGATAAAAGCGCATTTACCTCATTGAATGTTTGTGCATTCGTTGTACCATAATGAACGCAAGCGTTCCTCTTGCTTCCATCTCCAGTGTCCTCTCCAGACAGAGGGGGCTCCTATGTGGAGGAAAACGGCTCCTCGGTGGTCCAGCGGTCATGGACGGGAGTTCCAGACAGCGGAAGCAACGAGGAGCGGCCTGTAGACTCTCTGTCTGTCCCCTCAGAAACGCCTTCAGTTGCACAGAGACATGTCTTGGTGGGTTTTTCTTTCCCCTCATGAGTCCCACAATCACTCACAGCCGATTTAGTCATATTGTTTCATGGATATTATTGATCTAATGTAACATTTGATAGCATGTCCTTTTCCCTGTCTTTCAGGAGTGGGACAACACAATCAACCAGATCTTGGCTCGCTTCTCAGGACATGATGCCTCTTCGCTGGCCGATAACCAAGAGCAGGACACTTCTTTCAGGCCACTCATTGGCCAGCTTGCAGATCAGTCATCCTGCCTATCTTTCATGCCGCTCATTGGCCAGCTGGCAGATCAATCATCCTGCCTAGCCTCAGACCAGAGAGACTCGACCATGGAGCAACTTACTGGCCAACATTCATCTCTTTCATCCATGATGGGTCCTCCTCCCCTGCATCAACCATCGGCTCATTCGTCAATGGTTGCGCCACCGCCAGGTCAACCATCAGCGCATTCAACCATGATTGGTCCATCCCCAGGTCAACCGACGGCACATTCATCCATGATTGGTCCACCGTCGGGTCAATCAGTCTCTGTAAGCAACACGGACCAAGGTGGATGGGACTCCACTTTGAGTCGTATCATGGGCAGACTCTCCAGTTACCAGTCAGGCTCCCATCATGGCCTGAGTGGAGCACAGAAAGTCTATGCTGCTGGCCAGCTGATTGGTCAGCTGGAGTTGGGGCAGTCATCTGTGTGGTCGGATGAAGGCCAGGAGAGCCACATGAGACCACTGTTGGCGGAGTTGGACGAGTCTGCTGTCCAGAGGAGTGGAAGTTCAGGTAAAGGATGGGTGGTATATTTATATTTATGGCTGTATATACACATTTCCTTTCCTTATAGCTTCTCTGCACCTCCTTACAGGGGTGAAATTAACAGCAACCCATGAAAATGTTTTTTGTTAAAAACAAGTTTCAAATCAATAAGTTAAATTGGTAGAATTATTTTATTTATTCAGTGAAAAACACAGAACACAAAGTGCCTGACAGTGGTAGTTGCACGTGTGAGACCTAATGTTTGTCTTTGTGAGAGTTAATATGAGATCATATTTTAAGTTTCTGACACAAAGTCATTTTGTGCGTAGGGGAAAGAACCAGCGTGGATCTTGCAGCTTCGGTCACTGTGACAACTGCCCCAGTTGTAGGTCCTGATGCTCAGTCTCTCGGCCCTCCTGTCTCTGGGCTGGATCCACAGGATCTCAGCTTGCAAGCCACTACCCGTGCACCAGAACTGGACCCAGAAAGAAGTGAAGGCGAGTCACTTTTACATTCATGTTCAGCTGACCTGAAATTGTACTGAATTTATTTAATTCAGGTCCAGATTCAAAATATCTTTATTCAGTAATTACCAATGGTTTGATAGTCTAGTAATCTTCAATGTCAGACCATTTGTACAGACCAATTATACTTTATTGTTTCAACAAGGGGGAAACACATCAAAATTAAGTGACATATATTTCTGGAAATACCATACATACCATGCAATTAACTACAATGTTTAAATGATTAAACTATTATATTCTATAAACAGTCTTTGTATTGTAACTAAAACTATGCGGGCACTGCACTTTTACCCTGTTTTTTTTCTTTGTTGTTACAATTTTGCAATGTAATTTTACAATTGATTTTGAAAAATGCTTCAATAACATTTGTATTAGTAGGTGACTTGGTATCACTGACAGGGGAGCCATATTAACAGTTTCCCTCAATCTCCTTCAGTGTTTCCAGCCTCAGACTCTTTCCACCCTCTCCTGGCGGAGGTCACTCACAACGAGACGGTAGACCCTTCCATGACATTTCACCTTCCTGAACAGGAAACACCCTCTACTTCACCTGAAGGAAGTGAACAGTCGGCTATTGAAGTGTGCAATATGTTGACATATTCAACAGAGGAAGATGAGATGGGATCAATTGCAGAACCTTCAGCCATGTCTGACCCCTCCCCAGACCGTCTTCGAGCAGAAGAACCGCCTCTCTCCCAAACTGGCCACACAGCCCTCCAGGAATCCTTCGATCAGCTCAACATATCCCAGTGTCATCCTCACGAATCTGTAGACTTTGTCTCTCCCATTGACCAGGAGGGGCAGCTAGTAGCTCTCAGCCTGCCTAGTGGTGATTGTCCACCAACCCCAAAAGTATCACTGCTAGAGAGAGCGTCAAATGTTCAAAATCTGAAAGAATACAACCATGAAAACATCTGGGAGCAAATAGTGGTAAGTGTTAATGTAGTTCATGAGAAAGTGGAATATGAATATATTTTTTTATTCCACTGACTGTGTTATTAATACTTTTTGTCATTTGGGAGTCTGTTTTTTTTATGGTTTGCATTCATTCATATGATCGGTTGAACTCTTAATCCCAGCCCACACCAATGATTCGCAAAACACAATCACGTCTGAATTGACCCATTTCTAGTTGGTGCAGTTTGCCGAGCATTTGCAACTTGTTGCGTTGCAAATAAATGCCGTGGACCTTGCTAAAGAATACTTTCCCCTTCAAATCAGGGCCGTGTCGGTAATGAGAAGGGGATCCTGGAAGAATCTCAGTTAACATTGGTGAGCCTGGCAGACACCACACTGGAGGACCAAGATACAACCACCACTGACGAGAAGGAACACGAAGGAGAGCTCAGAGAAGAGGAAAGAATGGAATTACAGAAAGGCCAAATAGAAGAGGTCTGGCAAATATTGTGTTTGAAATTAAACCTTTCCCCCGCTGTAGACTAGTCACTGACTACATTTCAGTTGTCCAAAAAATAAATAAATTAGTACATTTAGTATTATACATCTGGAACAAATTGGACATTGTTCAGTATTTCCAAAATGCTGATTTTTGTTATCCTAAATCAAAATACTATTTCACCAGCATTGCTTATAGTTAAAATGATTTTCTTTAGATAATCTTATTTTCTACCGGTAGTCATCTATTTGGTAAGATTCTCACTACAACTCTGGTATTCTTTTTAGCAGGTGGAACCAAAAGAGGAGAGTGTTGTTAACTTTGAGGAGGAGAGAACCCAGCCACACTCAGGTGAAATTCATAAAGCATAGTCTATTTGATCACATTGGCATCACATTTTTACCTTTCTCTTAAACTCACTCATCAGTTACAGAATTTAGTTTCAAGTCACAGCTCTTTAGAGTTTGGGGGGGGGGGGATTCCTTCCAATTTTAACAATGTGTACCCTCTGTTTCTGACACAATAAAGACAAATCTAATTATGTGTCGTGGAGATAAAACAAACAAATACATGTGACTGATAATGTGCAGGACATTATTTGTTTGTCTCCTTGATTTACAGAGACGCTCCTGGAGTTCCAGTGGAATGCCACTTCGGGATTACAGGAGGACTTCCAACAGAAACGTAGGGCTCTGCTTCAAAGATCTACTAGAAGGGTGGAAGAAATCAAGGCTAAAAGAAACCGAACTATGGCCCAGACTAAGGTCCAAGTCCAACCTGAAGAACAGCCTAAAGCCAAGGACATTCTTTCCTTGTCGTGCAGAGCCAGGTCCATCCCAGGACGGGCTGAGGACAGGACCACTGACACTTCTCATGTCACTTTGGTGCATTCCACACACAAGAAGCCAGAACTTATTCCAGGTTCCACACACAAGAAGCCAGAACTTTCTATTCCAGGTAAGAACAAAGTTTTACTGAAGTGGCGATTGAAGGTAATTTAATTTAGACAAAATCTGCCCAATGAATATGAAAGATTGCATATATCTAGGGTGTATGTCTACATACGTAATTCTTTTAGTAACAGTTTGCAGAAAAGAAAAGCACAGAAAAGTACAGTTCAATACAAGGTCTGCTAAAAGGATTAAAAACCCATCTAATAATGGGTAATCCAGTAATCCTACAGGTGCTGAAAAAGCGCAAGTGATAGTTAAATAACATTGGTAAATAATAACATCAAAGACGGATACAACAGACAGTGAACAGTCCATGTTCAATCTACATGTATATTACTGTAACTTGGGTCCCATCTCTTTCTTTCAATCAGTGAGTGATTTGAGGCTGAAGACGGTGGGTGAGGTGAAGATCTGTATGCCTGAGCAGAGGAAACTTGACGTTTCAGAGATGCACCAGAGAACACAGAGGTACAGACTGCTGAGATACCTTTTTGTACCCAGAGATGGTGATGTGATTAAAAGAAGTTAAGGTTCTATATGCTTATGGACCTGTTGGGAGTGCACTTTCCACCCTTAAATGCCTGTAAGAAGTATGCCAAAGAAGTACCTGATCCAACCATTCCTTGTTGGATGATGCATGATGCACTCTTATTCACCTCTGTATGGTTTTCCATCTTTCTCCAGGTTGTATGACCGTCTGGAGGAAGTGAAACGCCAGAAGGAGTTCAAGGGTAGGCAGGAAGCCTGTGCTAAAAATCGACTGAAGGCCAAGGAGTTCCACAAGGTAAACTCTTGTTAAATCTATGTTGAACTTTGGTATAACCTTGAGTTGTGTACTGTAGCTAAATCCAAATATTGTCTGTCATTATGAGAAAGACTTTACCCTATTTCATGTAAAATGGCTGCTGTGTAAAGGGTCAATAAGAATTACGCTGCCAATAAGCGTTGACGTTACTGCCATCAAACTAGAGGTCTGTAAATGTTAATAGTTTGTCAGATCACAATCTATTTCTCCACAGAAAACCTTACAGAAACTCCGAGCCAAGAAGACCCTGCAATGACGGATATCATTGTTTTGTATTTGACCTTTTTAAAGAAACATTCTAATTGTATTTTAAATTTATTTTTGTATTTATTTTTGGAGAAAATGGTTTTATTTCAGATACTGTTGAATACATAACAGCTGAGTCCAAGTTGTCTACATTTATTTTAAGTTGATTCATAATTGTTTGTTTGTGTGTGAATTCTCTGGATGACACAATGGTTCCTTCCCACATTGGTCAAGTATTGATAAGCAGAAGCACTTTACACATGACCATTTAATAAACATTTTTGATACATTCAAATATACAAACATTTGTTTGCTTACTGAAAAGTTCATTTCACGGCTCTGAGTTTATTGATTGTGCCACACTTTTCTTTTTTTAAATCAATTTAAGTAGGTCTGAACTGTATAATAGGTTTTTTTGGAAGGAAACGCCTGTTCACTCTGCCCCTGAGTACTATGTGCTTATGAACACGGCTCAGAAATACTGGTAATGTCAGTTTTCCATAGAATACACTTAGGTTGATATATCATTTGAACAGGGTTATTTATTTATCACTAAGTTACTACAGTAACCATTCAAATGAACATTGTATTCTGAGGACTTGTATGAAATGTGGATGTTATGATAAAAGAACACTCCCATTATGTGTATCCTTCACAGGACACAATGCATACTTCAACCAACCTTGTGAGTCTTGCTCTGCAGTCGGATGTTTACCTCAGCAGAATATATTCCACTGTCTTCTTTTGTCATATTTCTTAATTGAATTACGTGCAGTTTCTATATATGGCCCATAGTATAGTCAACATTAGGAGCACAGCCCTCATCCTATTCTGTCATCTTTCTTGCTGCCAATTCTCCATAGGATGCCAGTGATGTGTTCAGTAACCATTAACTAACAGCTAGGATCTGGATGCAATACGAAAACTCACTCTGGAGGTATGTAGTTCACAACTTCTGTGTGCAGAAAATATAGTCATGTTGAACAATGACAGCAGTGAGTCGGTAAAGGTCTATACAATGAAGGGTAGTAGTAGCAAAAAATGCATTGGTATACCCTAAACACCTATTGAAGATTATGTTATGCTGACAATAATGTTGATAACCTATGTGAATGGACTTCGTCATCAACAATGCATGTCCCAAAAAGCTATACAAACACAAGACTGACTTTATTGTAGTAGAAAGTAGACCCTAAAGGCCAGGGTCAGGTGGTGGTTCATTTGGATTCAAATCCGATTCAACCATACAACACTAAACAGATATTGAAGTGTGTCATTTAACATGACATGAGCGCTTTTTCATTCAGAATGAAAACTTCAGAATGAATTAATTCAGAAGTAATGTTTTTTGCTGCCTGTTTACATGGGAAAGGTCATTCCGAATGAGTGTTTACATGGACAATACTTTTAAATCCCATTATTTCATTCCACACCAGGTTTGGGGCTGGGAAGGCTTCTGATTGGATACGGGGCGGGCGGATATGTTTACGTCCAGTGGTGGAAAGTACATTTACTTTAGTACTAAAGTACAATTTTGAGGTATTTCTACTTTACTTTCCAATTGTTTTACTTTTACTACACTACATTTCAGTAAAACAAAATAATAATAATAGAAAAACACTTTTATGCCGTATTACTTTATATTTGATTTATCCTGTAGCCTATGAGGTTTCTAATATAATTTCTTAATATAATTAATCGCAAAACAAGAGCATAATATAGCCATACCAATTACATGGAAACAAGCATGCACAGAAAGACCAGAATGAACTTCAATCCGAATGAGTGTTTACATGAGTCCACAATTGTTTCAATAGGATTTAAAAATGGAATAAACCGGTCAGTTACATCATATCTAAGTTTAAATCAGATTGACCATTTTCATTCCGATTTAAGTTTTTGTAGGTGTTTACATGAGAACTTTTAATTGGATTTAACTTTTATTCTGAATGAAAGGGAGATTTAACTGTCCATGTAAACGTAGCCACTGTTGTGTGGACTGGATCCAATTTAGCCTATAGCGTTAACCTGACTCCGACTGTCGACAGCCAGGTGGGGGCGGTATTAACGAGTGTCATGATCGAGCGTCTCAAAAATATTTTACCAGATACCGTAGGCTATTAATGGCTAAAACTGGTTGTGAGAAAGAAGCCACACCTTGTTTTATTAGGCTAAATATACATTACACTGGAATAGTCTAAGAATATAGGCTACATTTTAAAGTTTACCTGCATCAGGCCTTTTGCCTATTTCTTTCCCCTTTTGGTGTATGTATGCACAAACTTTGTCCTTTGTAAAATGCCATTGACAATGAATGGACAATTTTGAGTAGGCCTATTTGTGTATAATATCTTTGTTGTTTTACCAGCTTCAGGTTCGTTTAGATTTTACAGTGCCTAAAAGTGGGATATTTTAGACATATTATAGGCTATTGCTCAGTCTATTAAAATAAAATAAAAAGTAGTGTACTGTTTACTACTGTAGAATATTGTTTAACCTTATACCTGGGGCTCTGACACCATTTTAGTGTTGTTGTTAAGATGCACGTGGGTGCAGTAGGCGCGTGCAAATGCAATCATGCGCAGCGCGTGCACATCTAGACGGGCAGACTGACGGAAGTTGACAGGTTTCTACAGCAACACAAACAAATGCACCACTCTCCACCACAATGACAATAAGTTGAACAACGGTAACGGGTCGAGATTAATTATGTCTAATAAGAACCAGCGGGCAAAGCTTTAACTTTTTCTGTTTGTAAACTGAAAAAAAAACAATGGTCCACGAGGACCTGCGAGTAGAATGGATCCGAAACAGAGTGTGCTCTGCTTTTTATCTGCCGGGTCCTGGTTGTTTCGACGAGCTGCTCATCCGAGGTGATGGAGAAGATGAGCAGAAAATAATAGGATTCTTAGATGACGTTACCGAAGAACAGTCGGCGTCGATCCTGCTGTTTTCCAGAGGTGTCAGAGAAGAACAGTTGGAAGTTAAAATTCCAATAGGTAAGTTTGAAAAAGTGAATTTAAGAGAATGTCACCATGCAGTGCACCACTACAAACAGTGTATTATGTAATAGTATTGCTTGCCTTTACCCAGTAACGAGTAGGCCTATAGTCCATCCATCCATCCATCTTCAACCGCTTATCCGTAGTCGGGTCGTGGGGGCAACAGCTCCACCAGAGTGCTCCAGACTTCCCTCTCCAGAGCAACATTATAGTGACTTCCTCCTGGGGGATTCCGAGACGTTCGGACCAAAACTCGCGCTTCCTCACTAGCGCGACAAAAACTAGCGCTTCCTCGATAGCGCGACAAAAACTAGAGCTTCCTCGATAGCGCGACAAAAACTTGCGCTTCCTCGATAGCGCGACAAAAACTAGCGCTTCCTCGATAGCGCGACAAAAACTCGCGCTTCCTCGATAGCGCGACAAAAACTCGCGCTTCCTGTATTATTACTCTGTCATTGTGTTTTCGTTTTATTGTTGATCTATGTGTTGCTCTTGTTTTATTTCATTTTATTTATTGTACAGCACCTTGTGACATTTGTTTTGAAAGGCGCTTTATAAATAAAATGTACCTTACCTTACCTTACCTTCCAAGGCCAGTGAGTCCATGTATTTCCTCCAACTGTGCCTTGGTCTGCCCCGGGGTCTCCTCCCAGTGGGACGTGCGTCGAGGACCTATAGGCCTATAGTGTGTACGGTATTACTCTGCCAAAAGAGTAATATTAATGTATATACCATATTACTATGTAAAAAAAAATGCATATTATATAGCCAGGCATGCAGCCATGCACTTCAGTGAACATGAGAAACATTTTTGCAGAACCTGTGAGCCGATATCACAGGGCCAAGGCATCTGGTGTAAAGGACAGACTCCTGGGTTACACTAATCTAATCAAGAGGGTATAGCCTACTGGGGGAATGAAAGCAAACCTCCCCATGAAACCAGCTGTCAGGAACCTGTCAGGAAAACCACATGGGTATACCTTCCCAGTGATGCCAAAGTCAGAAATACAGTGCTGGTGATTGACAGTTGACTGTCAAATTCTGCAATTGGTCAAGAAGGTTTGAGGAGTGAGAGACAGCTTGAACTGCCTTGGAGTGTTGCACAAGATCGGCTTAAAATACTGTATATAATTGCCATGTCTGCTGTCCTGCCAGTTTGTTGACGATGCGTGTTGATCAAATTATCATAGGTTCATTTAAGTCATGCTTTTATTTTGTGAGTGCACACATCCAAGCAGTGTTGACTAAACTATTTTATAACCACAGAAAGGACACCGAGCTCCTTCTCTAAACCTGGTGACAGCCCCCAGCCACAAGCTAATGACAGTGACTACACCCCAGATTCAGAGGAAAACTATCAGCCACCATCCTATGTAAGATTGAACTCTAATTTTAAATCTTATACAATATTTTTTGTTTGTTTAATAGTTAAATATTATGGTGGGTATGTAGTTCACCGGCTGTTAAATCCAAAAGCCAGGGTATGTGTGATTGTTAAAGTGCATGTAAATAGCTGTTGGGCTTTACCACTTGAAAATTAATGTTTGTGTTGGCACCGTTAGTTTTACATCACCATTACATAATCACCTAATAATCACCTAATCAACATGAGTTAGACTTTAATATATTAGCGCCCCTCACTTCACACGGGTGTGATTTCTTTAATTATGTGTGTTTGTGATTCACCAGAATGAATGCAACGTGATCTTTTTTTAAATGCAGCGTTTAAAAGTGAACAAACTGTTGTTCTAGTAAGGGAGAGCATCTTGCATAATACGTTGACTGTACAGTTTGTGTCTGTGTTTCCAGAGAACTGAGTATCAAATGGTTTATCACAATGAGCTGTATGTTGCGGTGAACGATATCCCAGAGGGATTTACGAAATCCTGTATCTTCTACTTTCTCAGAAACACAAACGGTGAGTGAGCCCTTAAATAGTGTAGAGAATGAAAATGAAGTTGCAGCATTTATCATGTATGTCATGTTTGAAATAACTAATCAAGTTATTTATTCTTTGTCTGCCTATAGAGACAATTGTTGAACCTGTTGACATGAACGATGCCAATAATCAGATGCTGAGGGTGATGGAGTCCGGGATGCTGAATGGACACCCCCTTGACTCGCTGATGGACATACTCAACCATGTATGTATAGGAAACCCCTATAAAACTATGTATTCATTGGACACAATACTCATCATACATATTTCGGAGGGGTGCTAGCCCCTCCTATGTCCAGCTTTCTGTGTAAACACAAACATTGAAGACGAAGGTGAGGATGCAAATTGTGATTGGCCAGAATGAGATGATGTATGATGACGTATGATGATACGAGCGCCCCTCACTTCACACGGGTGTGATTTTTCCCCCTTCTGCCTGTTCTGTCTGTCTCTCAGGTATATATTCCCATGTTCTCCACCCATCAGTTGAGAATAACTGACGGCGGTTATCGGCTGGATTCAGGATCCTCTCAGGATGAGAATAAGGCTAGAGATGGAGGAGAGATGGAGGGCAAGGAGGACAGGCCTGCACAGTCCAGAGGGGCACTCGCGATTCGCGATGAGTTGCTTAGTACCAATTACAGGTTCTTAAACTCCATCAACAGGACTCGGCAGCAGCTTGAGGGTGTGTTTCTGTTTGCCCAGTTCAGTCTGTCAGGAGTTATGTCCGTTTTATTTATGTTCATGAACACATTTTAATACTGCATATCTCCCTTTGCAGGGGAGATTAAGCTACACATCCCTGAAGTGGATCTGCAGCCAGACGTGGACACGCTGCTGTCTGCCGAAGGACTGGTTCTAGAGCTGGAGCTCTCTGTGATGAGTTGGCAGGCTCAGATTACTATTGTCGTTGAGGAGCAGCAGAAGAAGAAGCCGCAGGTTAGAAAGTCCACTTGTTGTAGACGTAGATTTGGTATGAGTTGAGAATAATCCAACTGTTTTGTACCAATGACAAAATCATGCCATTTGTAACATTGAAATCTCCTGTTTGTTTTCAGGGTCCTGGGCCTTTGGCAGAGATAGAGTTTTGGCGGGAGCGTACTGCCGCCCTGAGTGCGGTGAACGAGCAGCTCAAATTACCTGTGGTGACGAAAGTGTTGGAGGTGTTGGCCAAAGCAGATGCTGTCATTGTCCAGAACCTGGAACTGGCAGTGGCTGAGCTCAACAAGTATTATGTGGAGTCGGTGGAGAATGTACGCTTCCTCAGCACACTGGAGAGACACCTTAAGGTAAGCAATCTAATCATCAACTGCTTATGCTGTAGATGCAGTATTGTTGAATCTCAGGTGAGAATATAACTAATCTGTTCTAGACTCCCTCTTGAAATAGCATTTAATCAAAATGCAAATGTATGATATTTCCATGTGGGGGGAGGGACGACGACGACCAGAAACCAGTCTAGTGACCCCAGACTTTGAACGTTCCCTGTTCTAGAACCTAGCAACAGGAGTTGACTTTGGTGTCATCTTGGACACCATTCCTCCGATGATGAATGGACTTCGATTGGTGTGGATTCTCTCCAGCCACTACAATACGGATGATCGCATGATTCCTCTCATGGAGCGTATTGCCTGGGAGCTGTCTGAGCGCGTGGCTCGTGTTGTCAATGTCCATGTACTGTTTAAGTAAGTGGCTCACCTCTGAAATATTAAATACTGGAGCTTCAGGTATTCGGATGTAGTTTCATATGTTATTGCAATGCAATTGTTATCCAGCAGTCAATCGATTTGGTTCTGTACACAGAGATAAGAGGGAGGTGGCAAAAGCCAAGGTACAGGATGGTAAACAGGTGTTGGACCAGTGGAAAGCATGCTACTTTGAGATGCGTGCCAAGATTGAGACGACTGCCAGGGATCCCCGCTGGGAGTTTGACCGTAAGAGGCTGTTCGAGAAGACCGATTATATGGCTTCAATATGCCAGGATCTCTACAATGTCCTGCAGGTTAGTAGAAAGAACTCGCCTAACAACTACTGGACACTCCTCCTAAGGGCAAGGCGTCTAGTGTGTGTGTGTGTGTGTGTGTGTGTGTGTGTGTGTGTGTGTGTGTTTTGATTTGATTGATTGATTACTTTATTGAAAAATACATTTCAAAAGGATGGAGTCACAAGAAAGCCATTAGGCTTGTTTCCGTTGAGGTCCTCTTGGGGAAAGGGAGAGATGAGATGAGAGAGATGTTATGATAACAGGCTCACCGTAACCTTGTCCTTGCAGACTCTGGAGGAGTTCTATAATATCTTTGGCTCAGAGCTGAAAGCAGTAACGGGTGATCCGAAACGCATCGATGACGTGCTGCGGCGGGTGGACAGCCTCGTTGTGCCCATTGAAGAGGTCAACTTTGACCTGTTCAGCATTTGTAAGATGAGCAGCTGGAAAATTATCATGTACGACTTCAAGAACAAGGTCAAGGTGAGCTCAACTTCAAGCACATGTAGAAATCATTTAAAAATGTCCCGCCTGCCCTCTTCATCTATCTTTTTCTCATTCATTCCTTGGTTGAAACACTCTGTTTTAGGCTATTGAAGGAGAGGCCATTAACTTCATTGACCAGTCTTTCAAGACATTGCGATCTGCTACTGCTGCCTTTGACATGCTGCTGAGGTTCAAACACATCCGCTCCAGAGAAGCCATCAACAACCAACTGATGAAGAAATTTAATGACATCCTGGCTCAGTACCGCAAAGAGGTATAGCTTATGTGTTTCAAGTCACTACACAAATGCAATGTGTCAATAATAAATGAGTTTGACTTTTACGGGTGAAACGGAATATGATTTTGTCCTCATATTTTAGGTATATTGCGCTACTTATTGCAATGTAAATGCTAGAAGCGTCTTCTTTCCATTGGACTGTAGGTAGACGCCATGAATGAGATCTTTGAGGTGAACAAGGGCAAACCTCCTCTGATTAAGAACCAACCTCCTGTGGCGGGGAGCATCTACTGGGAGCGTTCTCTCCTCCACCGCATCAAACACACCATGTCTCGATTTCTGGAAGTGCCGGAGATGCTGGAGAGTGAGCAGGGGAAAGAGGTCAGAGCGGCTACTGTACAACACACACACCGCACAGTACAGTAGATCAGTGGTTTTCAAAAGGCCTCAGACCACCATTTGATGAGATTTAGCCTCTCAGACCCAAAACATAGAATATTGTGTACACAATTCCATGATGTGGTACCATAGGAGAGATAGACTTTTTGTAAATTAACGCAAGTAATGCAGATGTTTGACAAGGGCGTAAAATGAAACCAAATGGATTTTGTTTCATTTTACACTTTCAAGAGTTGAAGATCTATAAGAGTCCATTTGGTTACCAACTCTCCATCATTTAGCCATGGGGACCACCTGGAACCGCCTCAAGGACCAGTGGTGGTCCACGGGCCACTGGTTGAGAACCACTGCAGTAACTCATCATCCAGTGAAACATTTGGGCAATTAAATCATGTTATGTGAAGTGGCTCTAACTTATCTTCTTCGTCAGGCTAAGGCCAAATATCTGGAAGTGGGGATGCGCATGAGGGACTACGAGGTGAAGAAGTACGAGCGCTGGCGAGAAGAGACCGAACAGAGCCTGCCCTTGCTGATGAAGAGACACCTTCTGGTCATGGAGACCGGTATGGGCATTGTCACTGGAAGCCAAGCTCAGACCGAGGTTGTCTCCACCTCTCCCAACTTAATGACATACTGTCAATCACTGTCAGACAACATTTCACTCAAATACATGAACTACTATTTGTTGACTTCCAAAACTGACCTCTTCCCTCCTGTTTATTTTATCATTTGTCATTATCAAGATGGCACCCACGGCAGCTGAAGGTGAGTTGGAAAGAAATGTTCGATACGTTGTGAACTTTGCTGCGGAGCTCAAGGAGATCATTTCAGAGACAAAGTACATTGAGCTGTTGGGCTACAATGTGCCCGAGTTGGCTGAAAAGGTCGCTCTGCAGGAGGACAAATTCCTCAGGTGATGATGATACACCACCCAAATAACATTATATTGTGTATAAAATAGGTATTTGACAGGAACAATTTCACTTAATCTTGAATTGCATCCTGCTTTTAGATATGTGGACGGTTTGAAGAGCCTTGTAAGCCACTACCAGTCCCTAATGGACAACCTGAACGATGCAGAGTTCTTCCTATTGGCTGAGCAGATCCAAGAGCTGCGGAAAGTAATGCGCATGGGATGCAAGCGACTGAACTGGAACGCCCTGGGTACAGTACACATACAGTACACAATCACAGACTCAGTCCCAGTGATATGAGTGCACTCAGTGACCAGGAAAGTCTTCTGTTAAACAAAGTGAAAAGCCCTTCTAACAATCTGTTTGTTTGATTGTAGGGATTCCTGAGTTTATAAACCAAGGAGCCCAGGCTGCATGTAAATTCGAGTCGCTTGTGAATCAAATCCAGAAAAATGAAAGCGACATTGATTCCAAGTTGCAATCCATGGAGACGGCCAACCTATTCAAATGTCCAGTCTCAGATGAGTCGGACGACTTGCCAGGTAGGAAGTAAAAATGTAATGTCACCAAATGGAAGAATATAGGAACATTTTGACCTTTCTTACATTCAATATTGTTGTCTCAAGGTGTGCAAGAGTTCTGTGATCTTATTGAGCGGCAGAGGGATAAGGATTTGACTTTGCTGAGTAGGAAGTACAAGGCTATCCCACCTCTTCTCACCAAAATGGAGAGTTTGATCATGCAAACCAGCACTGGTAAAGCCGAGAGCATGGCCCAGTATTACACTTACTGGGAGCGGAAGGTGTTCGACTCCCTCACAAAGATGGTGCTAAGGTATTTGGGATCACCTGTCAACATGTACATTTTACATAGGTTTTTCACTGTTTATTGTTTTCCTCTTTTTTTTTTAATTTGTTTTTGTTGCTTGTTTTTTATGTATGGAGACTACTGATGTAAATTAGCATTCGTGCTACAGTAAATCCGGTATATTTACATCATTACATCATGTACTGTATGTGTTGTAACTTGTTCATTAATATGCACTGTCCCATCCAAATTTAAATACTTTTTTATAGTGGTATTTTGTGATAACCTATCAACATTTTAACAACGCACCAATGCAAATAATAAGTGATATTTTCATTTGAATGAATGTGCCCTACATATTGTTTTGTCTTTTTCATGTTGTTTAGGAACATCCAAGCTTTTAACGCAGCGTTGATGGGGAACATTCCTCTATTCCAAATTGACGCCATACTGTCTGCACCTGAGATTGTGTTGCACCCCAAGAGCATTGAAGTCTACAGGCTGATCATGCATTGTGTCAGAGATTGTGTAGAAAGCCCCAAGGTGTGAATTACTTCCCTCTCCTGCACCATTGTCTGTATTTTTGAGGGGTGGTAGCACTGGTAGCCCCTCCTATGTCCAGCTTTTGGTGTGTGCCGGAATGAGATGATGTATGATGATGTACGATGATTAGAGTGCCCCTCACTTCACACAGGTGTGGTTTTTTAATGTAATATTTCAACAATTGAAATCCTTGTCCTCTTTTTGCCTCAGTGGTTTGTGCGCTGGATGCATGGGACCTGCATCGAGTGCCCTCCACAACGCGCTGAGGGAGAAGACGAGTTGGTGACGATCAGCTTCTACACTGACGTGTGCCAGCTCCCCCAAATCAACGAGCAAGCCTTGGCCGTGTCCCAGAACGCCCAGCGGCTCCTCGCCTGCATCGGGAGCTACCTCAATCGCTGGAAACGCTATCGGCCCCTTTGGAAGCTCGACAAGGCCATTGTCGTGGGGAAATTTGCAGCCAAGAAGCCGTCGTATGTCATGTACGACGACAAGCTGCAGTTCTACGCCCGGGTCAGCCAGGAGGTGGCGGCACAGCCACTGGTCAAGGACGAGCACATCGTCCGCTTGAAGCTGCATCCTCTGGCCCAAACTGTGCAGGAGAACGCCCAGGCCTGGATCAGTTCACTGGGCAGGTTGCTCAATGAGTCTGCCAGGGAGGACCTCTTCAATGTCAGAGATGAACTAATGGTACTAGGGATCGACCGATATGGGTTTTTCATGGCCGATACTCCGATAGCCGATATTAAAAGACGGTTAAAAAGAATTCATTAATTAAAATGATAATTTTCTTAATTGTCAACATTTACAGTGACACAAAACGGCGTTCTTTAAATGCATTTAAGAATATTAGAATATGTGCAGGGAGCTCCTATTTAACAGCATTTTCTTTTCACTGTAAAAATCAAGCTTGTCTGTTCAATTCAGCAGCACCAGGTTGTACAAATCTGCACAAATGTCCCACCCTGGCACCAATAACTATATATAACAGTATAATAACAGTATAGTATATAGTCGACTACTCTCATTCAACTGCACCAGAGGCAGAGATGAGCACATTATGCCTAATTTATGTCTCGTTGAAAAATCGACACAGATAATCGGCCGACACTTTAACAGCCATGATGCATGGTTGACGATACGACACATGGGCGATATTGGTTAATTAATTATTTAAAATGTCGAAATTGTCTAAATTAAAATCGATATTGTAAAACCATACAGTACAGCACCTGATTATCAACAACAACTAAACTGTATTGTATTTGAGTTTTTGTTGAAGCCTAGATTTTGTTCATGTGAGCCTATTCTACCATTATTTGTGTCGTTGTGAACAGCATCTTTCTGAGAACCTGAAGCGGAGCCCGGACACACTTGAGGACTTGAAGTTTGTCCTAGGCACTATCTCAGACATCAGGGACATGTCTCTGGATGTGGAGTTGAGGTTCACTGATGTCCAGGAGCGTTACAGGACTCTAGCCATGTACAAATTGGAGGTAATGCCATATCGGTAGCAGTTTCTGTAAGAATCTGACCATTCTCCATAGAAAAGCAAGTTAATGCTGTTTTGTGTGGAAATAACTTCATATTTTGCATTTGTATAGGCCAAAGAGGAAGAACTGAAACTGGTGGCAACCATTGGCAAGTTGTGGGGTGACCTGTTTTCAGAGTCCAGACAAGTAGATAGACGTCTGGGGCAGGTCAAGAAAACCTTCACAGAGGTGAGAAAGCTTAACCTGTCACCCTGAAGAACTGCAGAAAAGTAACTAGAAAAGCATCAGGTCATCAAAATCCTGTTGGTTGCTATTACTTCAAAGCTCAACAGTAATACTATTTTACTACTACTTTCCACCTCGGAGGAAAGCCTGGTATTTGTTCTAAAACTAGAGATGTGGTCCGGTTTAGAAAAAAAGGAAAAAAAACTGTGGTTCCGGTAGTTGGTTCCGGTTGGTGTCGCATTGTTTTTGTTCCCCACATAATGCAAATGTATTAGTTTAGTCTTGTTAGTTGCGCTACGAGTTAGAATAGAAAATGGACATACCACACGATTATTATACCAAAAAAAAGAAGATTATACCAAACTACGGGAATTGTTTGGGTGACACATGTGCCAGTGGTTCCGGTCACTGATTCCAGTCACGTGATGACGTAAAGTTATTTCCGCTCCGACCGGATCAGAAACCTGGAAATCGTATTGAACCCAGGCTACTATTTTTGTAAGGTGTGATGTGAGGTGAGTTCCTTAAAAGGAGGTCATTTAAAGGAATTGAGCACTATAACAATATGCTGCCACATCTACTGAACATCTCCCTGTAAGATCATGTTAAGGACATCTCTGAAAAACTTCCGCTGCCATATGTCCACCCACAGATAACTAAGGAACAGATCGAGGAGTTCAAACAGGAGCTGTACATCTTCACAGAAAGCTTCAACATGCACGGACCTGGAGCTGTAGGAGACAATTTAGAGAAAGGTACTGCACGGCCGAAATATATGTCACTGTACTGTTAAGTCTCACTTTTGAACAGTGGTGGGAAAAGTACTCACATTTTGTACTTAAGTAATACTCAGTGTAAAAATACTCTGTTACAAGTAAAAGTCTGGAATTCGAAATGTATACTTGAGTAAAAGTCAAAATAGCAGATCGGCTATTTTCGAATGGCCGAAATAGAGCTGAAGTGGTTACTGTATGTTTTGTAATAATCCACATTTACAAAGTAACTAGTAACTAAAGCTGTCAAATACATGTAGTGGCGCAAAAGTACTATATTTTCCTGAGTTGTAGTGGAGTAGAAGTAAAAGTATTGGACATTGGAAATACCCAAGTAAAGTACAAATACCTACAAAGTCTACTTAAGTAAATGTACTTTACTTTACACCATTGTTTTTGAAATAGGAGATTATGTTTCTTTCCTTATTTTCTTTGTGTAGGTGCGCTGCGTATGGATACATATGAGACTGAGCTTGTTAAAATGGAGTCCTTACGGCAAGAGCTGGCCAACGCCGAGAAGCTGTTCGACCTGTCCATCACCATGTATGCAGAGCTTCTCAAAGTACAACATGAAATGAAGGGCCTGCGGCAGATTTATGCCATCCACAATGCTCAGAAGGTCAGAGTTGGTTGAATGTCTCATGGAGGTTAACCCATTTTAGGTGGGAACCCCTTTTGGTGTAAGAATCGTGAAAAGTGACATGAAAGTATTTGAGAACGACTGACATAGGAAAAACTGCTTTTTCAAGAAAACAGTCAGGATGTAGAAGACATTTGCAGAATCGTTCCCAGGTCAAAATGGGTTAATAATGGCTGTTTGCGTGCGTGCGTGAGTGTGCGTTCGTGCATTTTATTTTCGAGGCTCTGTCTGTTGCTCAGGCTGCCAAGGTGGAGTGGTCTCAGACACTGTGGGTGAACCTAGACATTGAGCTGCTGCAAGAAGGTGTGGAGACTTTCATCAGAAACCTGAGGAAGCTGCCGAAAGATGTCCGAGCGCTGCCAGGTGCCTTCTTCCTAGAGGGACACATGAAAGAGTTCAGAGAGTCCCTCCCTCTTCTGCTGGACTTGAAGAACGAAGCCCTCAGAGACAGGTACAGGTTCCCAAACCTTTTAGCTCAACACCCAAAAAACAAATGAGCCTGTGAGCCAAACTAGTGAAAATAGCAGATCTACAAGCTCACAACATGTCGCTTCATGCCGCGTTATGAGCTTGTAGAACCACTATTTATTTTCTAAATTATGAAATTTCTTTTGGTTAAATTTGTTTTGAAATTCATGAAGCATTTTGCTTTTTTGGGGAGGGGGATGTTTTTTGAAAATGTTTTGAAATAATAATAATAATAATAATAATAATAATTAATGTAGCAAACAAAAAATTGAGCGACCCACAAATGTTTCGGAACCAGTGCTCTAGAACCAATGAGCCCACAAAACAGCAAATGGAACACTAAAATGCATTATGATAGGATGTGTCATGTATCTGCTCTGAAATGTGTGGTGTGGTGTAATTTATTTCGTCACAGACACTGGAACGAACTGATGAAGAGGACCAGCACTAGCTTTGAGATAAACCCCGACACCTTCACCCTGGACAACATGTTTGCTATGGAGCTACACAAGCACGCCACCATCATAGGTGACATTGTTACGTCCGCTGTCAAAGAGCTCAGCATTGAGAAGGTGAATAATGTTATTATGTTTTCTTCCAACTTTATGCAATGTTGTATCCAAGCATGACTGAAGCAATAAATTCATGTGCTTGTGGCAAAATGCTGCTCAGAAAGTGAATGTACACTGTGTGTGTATGTGTGTGTGTGTGTGTGTGTGTGTGTGTGTGTGTGTGTGTGTGTGTGTGCGTGCATGTGCGTGTGTGCGCGTGCGTGTGCGTGTGCTCGCAGGGAGTAAAAGAAGTGGTGGAGACCTGGGAAAAGATGAAGTTCAACGTGCAGCGCTACTTTAAAGGCTCCCAGGAGCGAGGCTCCATCCTGGGGGCCGTGGACGACATCCTGCAGGGTCTGGATGACAACGCCATGGGCCTCCAGAGCATGGCGGGAAGCCGCTACATCGGGCCCTTCCTGGACACCGTCCAGCAGTGGGAGAAAAGCCTGTCCCTCATCAGTGAGGTCATAGAGGTCAGTCATGGCTAGAACTTAACAGGGACAATACAAAAAAAAACAATGTATCGAGTTATTAAAACATGAATACGTTGCATTGTGTGTGTGTGTGTGTGTGTATATATATATGATGGGGTTTATAGCCGCGGCTAATTTGCGACAGGGGTCCCTTGTTAGGTCTTTCTATCTAATAAAAGCAATCATTTACAAAAACGACATGCAAGAAGCTCTAATCTAAAGTACAAAAACAATAACATTACCATATTACAGTTAAACACCTTTTCATTACATATTTTGGAGATCCGTTGTGTTTTTATTTCAGTTGGTAGGGCATTCCGCAACCTTTTAGAGGCATCCGAGAGATTTCGGTGTGGAAATTATCTAGCAGTGTAGTCTGCCCCACAACTTCATCGAGTAACTTGAATTTTGAAGGTGTCAAATTAATCTCTTTTTGAAGGGAGACCCGAGATGAAAGCTCCCGGATCCTTCTTTATTTGAACCTTAAACCTTAGCTCACGTACAGTACCACATTACTCTTATCAATATCTACTCTATTTATTTCCTCACAGGTGTGGATGCTGGTGCAGCGTAAGTGGATGTACCTGGAAAGCATCTTCATCGGCGGTGATATCCGCTCTCAGTTGCCGGGTGAAGCCGAGAAGTTTGACGACATTGACAGGTTGTTTAAAAAAGTGAGCACAGCCCCACATTATCTTCACGCGACGACGGCAAAAACAACTGCATCGAGACAACGTCACGGCATGCAGGCGCACAATCTATAATGTCCTCTTTTTCTGTCTTTCCTTTTTTTGTTGTAGCTAATGAATGACACGGTGAAGGATCCGGGCATTAAGCGCTGTTGCCTGGTTCCCAACCGGCTGACAGACCTGCAGGGCCTGAGTGACGGTCTGGAGAGGTGCCAGAAGAGTCTCAACGACTACCTGGACTCAAAACGCAACGCCTTCCCTCGCTTCTTCTTCATCTCCGACGACGAGCTGCTCAGCATCCTGGGTAGCAGCGACCCTGCCTGTGTCCAGGAGCACATGATTAAGGTATCAGGCCAAACTGTTCAGAAAGACTACATGCAATTCATTATCCTGTCCGGAAGGAACTAGAGGTGCTCTGATCGATCGACCACCGATCAGTGATCGGCCGATATTCACTCCAAATGACTCGATCGGTGATCTGGAGAAACCGATTTTTTCTTTTTACCATTTCAGTGGTATAAAAGTCAATCAGATATACTGTATAGTATAATATCGTTTTGCATCTTTGTGACAGGCCTAAACATTCTCCCCTTCTTCGACATAATCATTTTGGAAATATTAAAACTTTCCCCATAAGCCCAAGATCGGTATCGTTATTGTTCCGATCGTGGGAAAAATAATCGGTGATCAGGTTCGGTCCCAAAAAACCTGATTGGAGGCGCACCTCTAGAAGGAACAGACATGAAATGCGAATGTGCGAATTTGCAAACTTCTTATTCCTCACTCACAGATGTACGACAACATTGCGTCTCTGAGGTTTGACGTTGGGAGCAGTGGAGAGACTGTGGCTGGCGCCCTTGTGTCTGCAGAAGGCGAGGTGATGGACTTTAAAAAGCCCGTTCCAGTTGAGGGCAGAGTGGAGGAATGGATGACTGGAGTGTTATTGGAGATGAGGAGGACCAATCGACTCATCACCAAGGAAGCTATCTTCTACTACTGCGACAACAGGAGCAGGTGTGTGTGTGTGTGTGTGTGTGTGTGTGTGCATAGTCATTATTTGGAATCAACATATAATATCGTATATATATCGTATCGTGATACATACAGTATCTATCGTGAGGTTGCAGGCAATACCCACTACTACTCCCCAGGACTCAAACTAGTGAAAATATATGATCTACAAGTTCACAACGTGTCACATTGTGGTGCGTTTTGAGGCTATTTTCACAACTTTTTTTAATTAATTTTTTTATGGAATGTCTTTGATACTACCATAACTCAATTTATTCATGAAATTATTTCGAGAAAAAAAAAAGTTTTTGTAGGAAACAAAAAGTAATGGAACGTTAACTTGCGACTCGACCCACCGTTTGGGAAACGCCGTCGTACAAGGTTGTAATAATCCTCCCACCTCCAGGGTCGACTGGATGACACAGTACCAGGGCATGGTGGTGCTGGCCGGGAGCCAGGTGTGGTGGACCTGGGAGGTGGAGGACGTCTTCGACAAGCTGAAGAAGGGAGACAAGCAGGTCCTGAAGAACTACGCCGCCAAGATGCACCGGCAGATCGACGAGCTGGTGACGCGCATCGTGCTGCCCATGACGAAGAACGACAGGCGGAAGATCAACACCGCCCTCATCATCGACGTCCACGCCCGAGACATCGTGGACAGCTTTGACAGGTGAGCGTCGTCATCAATCAAGCTCACTTACTCCATTGTTCTGTTTGCAACTTCAATTGTCCTTGGATCACGACGGAGCTCCCTGCATAATGTGTACGTAGACGACCGTGGCCATTTGTTCAAGACTAGATTTTCTGCCATGGTGTCTTCTTCACAACACACTTTGCTTTGCTGCCATAGCAACCAGTAGGCAACTGGTATCTGGCAACCTGGCAGAGTCTAAGACGTACAGATCAGGTCATTGGAGGTTTCATACCCTCCAAAGAGCATGATAATGGTGTATGGCACCATGCAACAGCACATACCAGCCATACCTGAACAAGCCAATCCCCTTCTTCCAGGAGAATTTCCACAGATCATTGAAGGTCTGGCCACTGTCACGGCCAGCAAATATAATACATTCTCTCCATCAACAAAGTTGGTATGGTGACTATGGTGGTTATACGGCGGCGACAGTGGCTCAGAGGTAGAGTGACGAGATGGCAACCACAAGGTTCCCAGTTCGAACCTGGGCTCTCCCAGAGTTAGTGTCGAGGTGTCCTTGAGCAAGACTCTGAATTGCTCCCGGTTGGTGCAGGTTGGTGCCTTGTATGGTTTCCTCCAGGCATCGGTGTGTGAATGGGTGAATGTACGTAATGCACGATCTCTGTAAAGCGCCTTGGATAAATGCACCATTCACCATTTATACATTGTCACTTTAAATATGTCCTGTGACCACTACCACACCCTTTCGGGGTCCTAGGGAATACACACGGCAAGTTTGAAACTTTGAAGTCCATTGAAGAAACCCAAGTCTGTTTTTAAAATGAGTAGACCTGTGGTTCCCAATGCGTATTGCACGTTGCAACGTGTAGTGAGCTTGTAGATCAGCTATTTTCGGCAAAGAGATTTGGTATTGTGAATTTCAGTTGCAACTCGCATCTTTTTGTTTTACTAATAATAGAGGGTTTATGTGTGGTTAATGGTAAATGGATTATGTTTATGAAACTGTGAGTAGATCATTTTGTAGTCTAAGCCAGTGATTCGGGGACCACCAGTGGTCCTTGAGGGGGTAACGAAATGGACCCTTATCGATGTTTAACTCTTGAGAGCGTAACATGAAACCAAATGAGTAAGGGTCCATTTGGTTTTTAGTCAGGTTTTGGGCCGGGTCTTTAGTCGCTTTAGTTGCATTTACTTAATTTACAAGAAGTCTACACATTTAGAGAGAATGTAGACGTTTTTTTAATAACCAAACGGGCCCTTACGGGGTCAACATAATGAACACATGGACTGGTATATGGTTACCTTTCACCTCTCTTTTCCTCCAGCATTATGGACGCCCGTGGGTTCGAGTGGCAGAGCCAGCTGAGGTTCTACTGGGACCGGGAGCCCGATGACCTGTTTGTGCGCCAGTGCAGTGCTGCCTTCTCCTACGGCTACGAGTACATGGGGCTGAACGGTCGTCTGGTCATCACCCCCCTTACGGACCGCATCTACCTCACACTCACACAGGTCTGGGTGGCTCTGCTGACCGCATCAGTGCAATGACTTATACGTTACGAATAATAATGCAATCAGCTATTTAGTGTGTGTGTGTGTGTGTGTGTGTGTGTGTGTGTGTGTGTGTGTGTGTGTGTGTGTGTGTGTGTGTGTGTGTGTGTGTGTGTGTGTGCACAGTGTACACACACACACACACACACACACACACACACACACACACACACACAAGGTGGTTGTGAGGGGCCTACAAATGGCCGGCCTCCCCAAAAGGAGGGCCAAAGTACTGCTCAGCCATTGTAGGAAGGCAAACCACTCAATTTGGAAGAGGCGTTGTTTCCTTTATCCATAGCAGACATGATTTATGTGAATTATGTCTGCTGTAAGTACCTATGTCAACTATACTGTATGTAACAATGTTCTTTCATCTATGCACTTGTAACTGCGGCTGTTCTTCTATTGTCTGAATGCACTGGCAGTGTTCTCCTATATTGTCTGAATGCACTGGCAGTGTTCTCCTATATTGTCTGACTGCACTGGCAGTGTTTATATCCTTTTGTACAACAGCTCTTTCTGTTTACTTCTGTTTATGTGGACGTACCGGTAAATAAACATTTCAAACTATGATTCATTTACTCAGGCCCTTTCCATGTACCTGGGTGGAGCGCCCGCTGGACCAGCCGGTACAGGAAAGACGGAATCGACTAAAGACCTGGCCAAGGCTTTGGGCCTCCTCTGTGTGGTGACCAACTGTGGAGAGGGCATGGACTACATGGTGAGAGACCTCTGACCCCAACCAAGAACTAACAAATATCCACTGTTCTCCTGCGTTTAATTCAACACCTTTTATCCTGTTCCTGTCCTGTGCGCGTGTGTGTGTGTGTGTGTGTGTGTGTGTGTGTGTGTGTGTGTGTGTGTGTGTAGGCGGTAGGGAAGATCTTCTCTGGTCTCGCCCAGTGTGGAGCCTGGGGCTGCTTTGATGAGTTCAATCGTATCGAAGCGTCAGTGCTGTCTGTCATCTCCTCCCAGATACAGACTATCCGCAATGCTCTTATTAGACACCTCAAAAGGTTCCGCGTAAGTCAAATCCAGGGCCTATAACCTAAAAAGTATTTCTCGTGGTAAAATGATACAGTGGATATTACCCAGTCATTCGGTTTGAGCCTTGTTTCTTCCATTGCTCAAAACCCCCGACCTGATCCTGTATCTCTCGTGTGTTTCAGTTTGAGGGCCAGGAGATCAGTATGGACGACCGCATGGGGATCTTCATCACGATGAACCCAGGGTACGCTGGGCGCACTGAGCTGCCAGAGTCAGTCAAAGCTCTCTTCAGACCGGTGGTCGTCATTGTTCCCGACCTGCAGCAGATCTGTGAGATCATGCTCTTCTCCGAAGGCTTCCTCATGGCCAAGGTGAATGCACGCACGCATGCACTCATGCTAGGGATGAGCGATAATTATCGACCCGATAATCATCCCAATAACATAATTGTTTGTATCTGCTGACAAAGCACCCAGCGTGTCATAGGCATGATATACTGTATTTGCTTAGATCAAAGTTATGTTAAATGTACCGTTACTCACTACTAGTATGTATATTTATGTATGTGTGTATATATTTTTATTATCGGTATATTTGTATCGGTATCGGTGTTGAGAAGCAGGAAGTTATCTATATTGTGCATGCCTAACTCACGCACACACACACACCTACGTTTTGGCAGTCACTGATTCAGTAACTAATCTGACTTGTTGTTTAATGCAGAATCTAGCAAAGAAGATGACAGTGCTGTATAAACTGGCGCGTGGGCAACTGTCCAAGCAGTCACATTATGACTTCGGCCTGCGAGCCCTCAAATCTGTGTTGGTGATGGCAGGAGAACTGAAGAGAGGTTCACCAGACCTCAATGAGGTAAAGGAAATAAAAAATAAACTGTCCCGACAAATGAAAATGTGTTTCTTTTTGGCTTGTTCTAATGGTCATTACACATCAAGAGCAACATGAATATACAACACAAACTTTGCTATATGGCTGAAGAGCGAGTCACTTGGTCTAATTAATTCTATAACTGACAAGTTTGTAGATGTGACATTACTAGTGTCCTATATGGCCCTGTCTCTGTGGTTGCAGTATGCAAACATTACTGCAAAAGACAATTTAAAATGACTTAATGCTTAAGAAATCTCAATGCTAGAAGATCGACTTTGGTTAAAACTAAAAGTCACAATTTATTTCATTGAAATGTCTTTGTTGATATGCAAGGGCCTGAGGAAGGTCACAAGACCGAAACGTTGCTCCTCTGCTCTTTCAAAATAAATGCTCTTGAACCTGGCAAGTAGCGGTGTGCGGATGTCCCTTCTTTCTCTTTGATATATATATATTAAATATAGACATTGCATGAACAAATCGCTCTTGGTTTTGTTATCCCATTTTGACCTGAGATCAAAATCTAAAAATGTTCTCTGAAAAAGCGATGTTTCTGTCGGTCATTCTTCGATTTTCCAAAAATAGCAGACCTCATAGCGCGCGACTCGGTGGCGCGCTATGAGCTTGTTGATCTGCTATCTTTCAATAGCTAAAGCACACCATAATGCTAACACCAAAAGGGGTTCCCGCCAAAATGGGTTAAAGGTCATACGGTAAGTCCTACGTTTTGTTCTATTCAGCAAGTATTTTAATATCTCAAGTTCTATTCTTCACTCTCTATCCCTGTCATTTCCCCCTTCCTTCCCTGTCAGGACGTGGTGCTCATGCGTGCCCTACGAGACATGAACCTGCCAAAGTTTGTGTTTGAGGACGTGCCTCTGTTTCTGGGGCTGATCACAGACCTGTTCCCTGGGCTGGACTGTCCCCGTGTTCGCTACCCCAAGTTCAACGATGCTGTAGAGCACAGCTTCCAGGAGAAGAAATACACCCTGCTGTCTGATCAGGTATTCTGAGTGAAATACGTTTATTCATATTCATAAAGTCTTCATCTAAATACAAAAAAATATATATTTTTTTTTAACTTAACCCAGTAAAACCGGGAAAGCATATATGTCATTTTAGATTTTAGAGTTGGCTATTCAAAAATAGCAGGCCTACAAGCTCACAGCGTGTCGAGCTTGTACATCTGCTATTTTTGATTTTATTTTAATCTTGAAAGTGTGAGAACTACTGATTTAGAAGGCACTTGCAGAATCATTTTTTTAAATCTTTATTTATAACAATCATGACATACAATACAATACAATACAAACACAAACAAAGATATTGAAAAATATTTATGGTTTTAATTCAAATACATTTGTTTTTGAGGGATTGCATTGTATTGTAGGGATGTATTAAGACATACAGTATTTGGCTTATAAACTAGGGGTCCATTTAACAGAAAACATTAAAGAGTGAACATAAAAGGACAGTTATTGCAGCTTTCCTATTTTATTTTGTCATGAATTGTTTCTAACGTACTGACGACCGTTTGAGCCGCACTGTAGTGGTACAGATGTATAATGAGATACTTTGTGTGGTTTCAGGTGGATAAAGTGGTGCAGATGTATGAGACGATGATGACCAGACACACTACCATGGTGGTGGGTCCTACCGGAGGAGGGAAATCTGTCGTGATCAGCACGTTATGTCAGGCCCAGTCCAGGTCAGTTCTGCTGCTGTGCACAGTTTGACATTCATTCAGTGATCTTGCTTTTGTGTATAGTAGCTCTCTCTCACTGTGGTATATGCTGTATTTTGTCATGTCACAGATTAGGCTTGCAGACTAAGGTGTACTGCCTGAACCCTAAGGCCATGAGTGTCGTGGAGCTGTACGGCATCCTGGATCCTGACACTCGAGACTGGACCGACGGCATCCTGTCCAACATCTTCCGCGACGTCAACAAGCCCACGGACAAAAAAGAGAGGAGGTATACAAAGAAAAATTACTTTCAAAGATATTTCAGCATACATATGTGGCATGATATTTATGCAACACGTCCCCGGGGCGCTGCCGGGCACTATAGTGTCTACAGTTGTAATGTCTCCTAAAAAGTGGAAGACAGAATGAGACTAAATTGACATGACTGCTGCTCTCATTGGACATGAGGAAGAAATACCACATACTGCCTCACACTGCCTCCTGCTGGCCAGTGCTCCTACTGGCGATCAACAAAATGTGTTGATCACAAAAAATATGATACTTTTAGTGTGTGTCACATACACATAGGTGAACCTCAAAATGAACTCTCGTAAATCTGGTGTAAAGGTAGCCTATATACACATTTCAACCCTCAGGTACATCCTGTTTGATGGGGACGTGGATGCACTGTGGGTCGAGAACATGAACTCTGTGATGGACGACAACAAGCTGCTCACTCTGGCCAACGGAGAGAGAATCCGTCTACAGGGACACTGTGCTCTGCTCTTTGAGGTTGGTTCCTGTATGCAGCATTGTTGCGTTTCTCATTGTATATGCAGTGGTGGAAAAAGTACTCAAATGTTTTACGTAAAAAGGTTCCCAACCTTTCTATTACCACGGACCGGCTGACGGTTCAGAAAATGCCGCGCATCATCGTACCAAAACATGGAAGACAGTTGACTGAAGGCCTCAAGTAGCCTATCCGCTGCTATATTATATATTACAACATAATGTTATATCATTGTCATTGGATATTTCTTATATATATGGATATATATATATCTTTTTTTAACTTAAATTTTTATTGTTTTACAAGACAAGACAAAAAACAAACTTACAATACATATAGCATCACAGACGTACAAAAAATAAAAAACAGAAAAACAGGCATCGACATTGCGTTTTAAAAAGTTACATACATCTTTCTAGGCATCCACAGTTGTCTCTCATTCCCCTATACCCTTAAATATTGTCCATTTATACCATTTGTCCTCCATTTTTTCTTCTTGTAGCCTCAGACTGTGTGTTAGTTTCTCCATAAAATGAATCTCCTGAATCAAGTCCTCCCATTGTTCCTGTGTTGGATATATGGATATTTCTTATATCGATGTGCGTATTCTACGTCCGCTCTATATCATTGTCACTGACCATATCATATCATTGATCCTGGTGACGCAAGGTTACAGATATAGCTTATAGATGGTCGAGAAAACTTGGGATTCCCTTCTCTCGTACCAGTGGGACATGTCCCACGTACCAGCACAGGTACACGACGTACCAATGGTTGGGAACCTCTGCTTTACACCACTGATTGTATATGGCAACGTTATGATGTTTTACACTTAACAGGTTGGAGATCTGCAGTATGCCTCTCCTGCCACCGTGTCACGCTGTGGCATGGTGTTTGTCGACCCCAAAAATCTTCGCTTTGCCCCATACTGGCAGAAATGGGTCAGCAGCAGACCACTTAAGGTTTGAGAAACATAATACTCTACGTATTGATGTAAGATTCTCTAGTGACAATGTATAATTATAAGCATGTCTCAACTCCATCTGCCTTTGTTCTTCTCTAGGTGCAACAAGACCTGAACATGCTTTTTGAGAAATATGTGCCCAGCGCCATTGGCATGATAGTGGACGGTGTTGTGGATGGCAAGCAGGGACAGAAATTGAGGACCATCCTCCCTCAGACAGATCTGAACATGGTTGGTTCATCCTGTCTGTCTCAAACGCTGCCATCACTAAACAGCTGTTGTATTGAAATCCAGCGGAGTGAGTCAACCAAAGTGCTTTGGTTGACGTGGTGGTTCTTTGTGGGTGGTGTGTTCAGGTGAAGCAGTTGTCCATGGTGCTTTGGTTGACGTGGTGGTTCTTTGTGGGTGGTGTGTTCAGGTGAAGCAGTTGTCCATGAAGCTTTGGTTGACGTGGTGGTTCTTTGTGGGTGGTGTGTTCAGGTGAAGCAGTTGTCCATGGTGCTTTGGTTGACGTGGTGGTTCTTTGTGGGTGGTGTGTTCAGGTGAAGCAGTTGTCCATGATGCTTTGGTTGACGTGGTGGTTCTTTGTGGGTGGTGTGTTCAGGTGAAGCAGTTGTCCATGATGCTTTGGTTGACGTGGTGGTTCTTTGTGGGTGGTGTGTTCAGGTGAAGCAGTTGTCCATGAAGCTTTGGTTGACGTGGTGGTTCTTTGTGGGTGGTGTGTTCAGGTGAAGCAGTTGTCCATGATGCTTTGGTTGACGTGGTGGTTCTTTGTGGGTGGTGTGTTCAGGTGAAGCAGTTGTCCATGATGCTTTGGTTGACGTGGTGGTTCTTTGTGGGTGGTGTGTTCAGGTGAAGCAGTTGTCCATGATGCTGGAGGCCCTGCTGGTGGCTGAGGAATACACCGCAGAGGTCCTGGAGTGCTACTTCCTGGAAGCTCTGTACTGTTCTCTAGGGGCTACCTTGTTGGACAACAGCAGGAAAAGGTTTGATGACTTTATCAAGAAACGCTCCTGCTTAACTGTGGTTAATGATGATGAGAAAGCCACCACTGGGCCCGGAGAGATCCCAGGTTAGAAAACAAACCATATAGGATGATTATCAGAGCATTTAATTGGTGTAATACAGATAATATTGATACATATGTCCCGACTCCACACAGGTTACCTGCCCACTCTGTATGATTTCCATTTTGACGGTTCAAAGAACAAATGGGTTCCCTGGAGTTCCCTGGTCTCCAAATATGTCCATGATCCTGACAAAAAGTTTATTGAAATTCTTGGTAAAGTTTAACTTTTTTTTGACCGTGACGTAATATTTTTTGACTGTGACATAAGAAAATAAACAATGACTTGGGATTTTAAATGTATTTACTGCCTGAACCCCTTAATTGTCCTTCCAGTCCCAACCGTGGACACTACCAGAGCCAGCTGGATGTTGGAACAAATGGTGAAGATAAAGAGACCGGTGGTTCTGGTGGGAGAGTCTGGGACGTCGAAGACCGCCACCACTCTGAACTTCCTGAAGAACCTGAAAGTGGACACTACTGTGAGTTTACTGTTTAACCATTTATATACTGTATGTAATGGCTATACTACTGGCAGTTGTTTTGATACATCCATTAAAACGTCAGGGTCCCCTGCACAAGTGCCCAAATTAACTACTAATCTAATACATCTATACTGCATGTGTGCTGGCACGTATCAAACAAATGTTCTGTGTTCCGTCTGTGATTAATCACTGCCACAATGCAATTCTAATGGGAGTCACATAGTTTGACCAAACATTTGTGTTTGATTGCTGATTGCTGCCCCATCAAACACAAAGGTTTGGTCAAACCACATGACTCCCATTGGAATTGCATTGTGGCAGCCATTAATCACAGACGGAACACATCGTTTCATATGTGTGTATGAGGTCTGAGACATAGAACGTTGACCTTCAGACTTGTCAACCAGTAGTAGTGAGTGATCCTACCCAACAGCGGGATCTAAATTTCGTTTTCGTTTTTGTTCACACACAAAAGACATTATGGATTGCAACTTTTTAACCATTTCCCCCCTGTTTCCAGATAACTCTGACAATTAACTTCTCATCGAGAACCACCTCCATGGACCTGCAGAGGAACCTGGAGGCCAATGTGGAGAAAAGGACCAAAGAGATTTACGGCCCCCCGATGGGGAAGCGATTACTGGTCTTCATGGATGACCTGAACATGCCACGGGTATTCACGGCGATATCTGTGTTCGCTTCCCTTTTGGCCTGCTGCTGCAATTGCTTGAATGTTTGTCCATATATTATGTTCCACCGGAACTGTTCTCGAACTCAAGCTTATTTGCGCTCCACGTCACGCTCTAGGTGGACGAGTATGGCACACAGCAGCCTATTGCGCTGCTGAAGCTGCTGTTGGACCGAGGAGGCATGTACAACAGAGAGAAGGAGCTCAACTATAAGGTCCTCAAAGACCTGGGCTTCATAGCGGCCATGGGGAAAGCAGGAGGCGGCAGGAATGAGGTGGATCCTCGCTTCGTCTCCCTCTTCAGCGTGTTCAACGTCCCTTTCCCGGAGGAGGAGTCCCTCCACCGTATCTACGCCTCCATTATCAAAGGCCACACTGAAGTGAGTGACATCATTTGAACACTTTCTTTAAAATAAATCTTTCTCCTAGTTACCTTGTATAATCATAGTACCTAATGAATAATGATCATGTTTTAGGGGGGGGGGGGATCACGGCATGACCTCTTTAAGTTGAAAGACAAGTGCAGGTATCAAATATATATATTCTATTTCTAATGTATGTACACACATTACACAATTAATATAGAATGAATTCCACATTGTTGTTGCATGCTTGGCAGACTGTTTGTTTGGTTGTTGTGAAGTCTCTTTGATCTTTGATTATCAACAAAAATAAACATGAGCCAGGTATTAAGCATGATTAAATGTTTCAGTCTTTTGAAGAGGCCATAAAGAAGGTGTGTGATACGGTGACCTCGTGCACACTGGAGTTGTATAAGAACATCATCAGAGAGCTGCCGCCCACGCCCTCCAAGTTCCACTACATTTTCAACCTGAGGGACCTCTCGAGGGTTTACAATGGACTGACCGCCACAAACTCTGAGAGGTACGACGCAGTAGGTCAACGTTATTACTACGTAATGTCACTTTTCACTTTGGCTTGTTTAAGTTTCTCTGTCTCGGTGTGTTTCTTTGACAGGTTTTTGACTGTCTCCCAGTTTGTGCGTGTTTGGAGGAACGAATGCCTGAGAGTATTCCACGATAGACTCATCAATGAAACTGATAAAACCCTGGTAGTTATACACACTGTAGTCACTTTTTATATTGACTGAAGAACAAAGTGACGTTTTTGCAATTACACCTCTCATTGCAATTTCAAATACGTTCTTGTTATCAATTTATTCCCTTGAAAAACGTATTTATTATTTTTTAGGTACAAGATCATATAAAGAACTTAATTGAAGAGCATTTCAAGTCAGACCTAGAGTCGGCCATGAAGGACCCTATCCTATATGGAGACTACAAGTCAGCCCTCAGTGAGTCTGAACCCAGAGTTTATGAGGACATATGCGACTATGAAGCTTCTAAAGCCTTGTTCCAGGTACTGTATGATGTGATGCTATAGTACAACTACTATATAAGTACTAAATCTACAATGATAAGATGTCTAAAGATCACGGTTTACTCTGCAGGAGATTCTAGAGGAGTACAACGAGACCAAGTCTAGAATGAATCTGGTTCTGTTCAATGACGCCCTTGAGCATCTGACCCGAGTGCACAGGATCCTCCGTATGGACCGCGGCCACGCTCTGTTGGTCGGCGTGGGAGGCTCCGGCAGGCAGTCCTTAACCAAGCTGGCTGCCTTCACCGCTGGCTGTGAGGTACGGTAGAACGTCAATATTAAAGACAAAAGGTTGCAGTGATAAATCTCCCATTTTGTAACAGTCGCTGTATATGCCCTCAGGTGTTTGAGATCACCCTAAGCAGAGGCTATGCTGAGTCGAACTTCCGTGAGGATCTGAAAAGCCTGTACCTGAAGCTGGGCATCGAAAACAAGAAGACGGTGTTCCTGTTCACTGACGGCCATGTTGTCGAGGAGGGCTTCCTTGAACTCATCAACAACATGCTCACCTCCGGTCTGAAAAAACATAGAACATCCTGGCTTATACTCTCATTCATAATTTATTTTCTCTCACTTGCGACGGCTCTAGAACTGCTCTCAATTCAATCTCCATTCACAGGCATCGTTCCTGCGTTGTTCCTCGACGACGAGAAGGAGTCTGTCATTAATCAGCTGCGTGACGAAGCCATGAAGAAGGGCGCTGGCCCTTCCAAGGACAGCATGTGGCAGTACTTTGTCGACAAGAGTGCCAGCAACCTGCACATCGTCCTGTGCATGTCCCCAGTGGGGGAGGCCCTCAGAACACGCTGCAGGAATTTTCCAGGTGAGATATCGTGCCACAATCTGTCTGCAATTCTTAAGGCCTATGAGTTTTCGGTGAAGAGGTGACCACCTAAAACGACAACATGACGTCACGCCGCGGTGACCACCATATCTCTCTGTGGTCACCTCTTCACCAAAAACTGTACTATGAATAGACCTAGGAGCGGCTAGCGCCAATCAAAAATTGTTTGTATCACGTGTTTTTCTCTTAATTTCATAGGACTGGTGAACAACACCGGGATAGATTGGTTCCTGCCGTGGCCTCCGCAGGCATTACACGCCGTGGCCCAGTCATTCCTCGGTCTGTAATTCACACCACCATGCATGCTTTCACTACCACTGTTGAATGGAGTTGTTCTATGCATGCTAAAAACGAGTCGCACGCCATTAATTGCTGCAGGAAAGAGTCCAATGATCCCCAAGTCCCATTTGGAGGCGGTGATAGCCCACGTGTGCATGGTCCATCGCTCTGTGGGAGAGTACAGCAGGATGTTCCTGCAGAAACTCAGACGCAGCAACTACGTCACTCCCAAGAACTACCTGGACTTCCTCAGCACCTGCGCCAAGCTGCTGGAGGACAAGGACCGATACATTCTGGGTGAGTGAGCGGTAGATCAGCTGATAGTCTCACGTAGGCCTCACTCACACCTTTCGATCTGTAGCATACAACATTGATGCATGCTAGATGTCAGCAAGATGTAAGTGTCATGGCCGCACCAATGGAAGTCACATGGTTTGATACAACATTTTGGACTACAAGCTGTTGTATGGCTTTCTGCTGTGTTTCGCCTGCCCCCCTCCCCCTCATACAACACAAATGTTGTGTCAAACCATGTGACTCCCATTGGAAATGCATTGGGGCAAGATGTATCACATCCTTTGTATACAACAAGCATACATCGGTCTGTTGCGAAGGTGTGAGTGAGGCCATAGCCAGACAATCTCCGGATGCTATATAGAGTCTGGAACTACACCTCCCGACATCCGAGTAAGGAAGTTTTCGTCCACGAAAATATATTTTAAAATATCTTTACATTTAACTTTTTAATTTCCATTCCTGCTAAGCAGCAAGCTATATACAGTATGCTTAGGTGATTTCTATTGATATTAGGATAAATTTGCGTGACTGTAAAGACGAAACAAAAGGTGGGCAGTAGGCTTCACTTTATCGCTTACTCATGACGATAGAGAGTGCTCCAGACTGTGTGACGGTGACAAATTGAATGTATGTTTCAGTGGGAAAGTAACTAAGTACATTTACTTAAGTACTGTACTTAAATACTCTTTTGAGGTATTTGTACTTTATCTACTCCGCTACATCTCAGAGGCAAATATTAAACTTTTACTCCACTACATTTATTTGAAAACGTTAGTTACTAGTTACTTTGTAGATTTTGATTCTTATTACAAAACATACATTCAGCCCTATATACCTTTCTGCCATTTGAAAATAGCCGATCTACAAGCTCACAATGCGTCAAAAGATATTTATACGTTTGAAAACTTGTGAAATGGGACATACTGCACAATGACTACTTTTGTTACTAAAGTACATTTTGATACCATTACCTTTGTAATCGTGGTATACCACATTGTGGTATTGATACTTTTACTTAAAACAATGAGTTTATATGAGTAAAATCATGTTTCTATTTGGTTTGATGTTTGATCTCTCATGCAGCTCAGTGCAAGCGCCTGGAGGGGGGTCTGGACAAGCTGGAGAAGACCAGCGTGCAGCTGGCTCAGCTCAATGACAAGCTGGCCGAGCAGAAGGTGGTGCTGGCGGAAAAGTCTTCAGCCTGTGAGCTCATGTTGGAGGAGATCTCCACCAACACCACCGTGGGTCAGTGTTCTTCTGTCAATCCCTAGACTCCTTCAAAGAGCACCTACTGTACGGGCGTCTGCAATTTGAAACTGGCCCCTGTAAAAAGAAGAAAATTCAAGTTTATCCTTTCCACACTGTACATATGTTTTTTAACTATATGGTGATTTACCTTTTTCATAGAAGTGTGTATTTGTGCGTCATTAAATGTCCCGTTGAAATGAAAATGGAGGACCCTTATGTAAACAAGTAGCAGTTTTGTATTGACCTGTATACTTTCGTTTGACGTGTATCCATTCTGCATACTGTGAAATAAAAATGTCTATCAAAGTGTGAACACATGCACACTTTGACACGCACACATGCACAGACACGTGGCACAACATCTTTGGCTATTGGCGCGGCAATTCATGTTGACACTTTCCCTTCGTTCCAGCTGAGGAGAAGAAGGAGCTGGCAGAAGAAAAAGCCAAGGAGGTTGAAGATCAGAATAAGGTCATCGCCATCGAGAAGAAAGACGCGGAGAGTTCCCTGGCTGAGGCTCTGCCAGCCCTGGAGGCCGCCCGCACTGCCTTACAAGGCTTGGAAAAGTCTGACGTCACTGAGATCAGGTGCTTATTGCCCCTGGTTCAATCAATGCTCCTTCTTGTTCTGAACGTCAACTTAGCTGTGTGGGTGAAATAATTATAGGAATTGTATCTTTTGTGTTTTTATTACTTGTCAAAAGTTGCTTTATCTTGTGAGAATATCTTTTGATTTGATTTGATTTGATTTGATTTGATTTGATTTGATTTGATTTGATTTGATTTGATTTGATTTGATTTGATTTGATTTGATTTGATTTGATTTGATTTGATTTGATTTGATTTGATTTGATTTGATTTGATTTGATTTGATTTGATTTGATTTGATTTGATTTGATTTGATTTGATTTGATCATCTTTATGTTGAACCTTCAGGTAAAAACATTAAATAATAATAAAACCCCACAACATATCAAAAGTCCTATATAAATCCCAGTGGTAGGTGATGGTAATCTATGTAAGGCAACATTTTGTTGATGAACAAGAATTTCATTCTGCTTAAAGTGGCACACGTGATTACGTGTGATGTGTAAAACTGGGGAGTTTTCATGATTCTGAATCCATTGCAAGCATTTATTATGCACGAAAAACACTACTTGGGCTAAAAACGGCCACAGCCGTCATCACAAATGTGATGGTTATCACATTTGGGCAAGTGGTTAATATGGACGTTTTCACATTTTTATTAATATTCTCCTCTGTGTCCTATTCCTCCCTATGCCTGTCTTGCTTGTTGTCCTCCTCTTCAGATCATTCGCCAAGCCGCCCAAACAGGTGCAGGTTGTGTGTGAGTGCATCCTGGTCATACGTGGACACAAGGAGATCAGTTGGAAGGCGGCTAGAGGGATGATGTCAGAGGCTAACTTCCTGCGCTCACTGATGGAAATGGACTGTGATGTCATCAATTCCAGCCAGGTCAAGACTGTGAGAGGTATGTAGCTTTCCCCCCGGTTATTGGTTAACCCATTTTGACCTGAGATCAGATTCTAAAAATGTCTTCTACATCCTGACAGTTTTCTGAAAAAGCTATGTTTCTATGTCAGTCGTTCTTCGATTTTTCTACAATAGCAGACCTATAAGCTCGTAGCGTGCCACTCGGTGGCGCGCTATGAGCTTGTAGATCTGCTATTTTTCAATAGCTAAAGCATAACATAATGCTAACACCAAAAGGGGTTAGCATTCCCTAAGAAAGGAATGATAACAAACGCATTGCACATTTTAACGTTCATGTCGCATAAAATCCTCTAATTTGACATTGGTTGTAAATAATGATGAATGCCATTGTCCTCAGGCTTTCTAAAGAACCTCAACACTAGTCCTGAGGAAATGCAGGTTATCAGCAGGGCCGGCTCAGGAATGCTGAAATTTGTGGAGGCGGTCATGGGATACTGTGATGTTGCCAGGGAGATCAAGCCCAAAAGAGAAAAGGTAAAACTCTTGCCTTTATATAGACAAGGCACAATACACATCACATGATGAACACTGTGACTGATGTGCATTTTAATTCTTCAGGTGGCACGCCTGGAGCGGAACTTCTTCGAGAGCAAACGGGAGCTGCAGCGCATTCAGAATGAGCTCAGTGCCATTCAGAAGGAGCTGGGCTCTCTGAGAGAGAAGTACGACGGCGCCATGGGGGAGAAGCAGGTGCTGCAGGAGGAGGCTGAGATCATGCAGAGGAGGCTGACGGCTGCCGACAAACTCATCTCTGGTCTGGGCTCCGAGAACAAGCGGTGAGCCGAGCGGATAGATCATATACGCTCAACAGAATGTGTCCCCTGCACGGTCTGACTTCTCCTGGTCTTCCTCATGTCCACATCTTCATCCTCCTCCCCAGTGGTTTTCAACCCTTTTCATATCAAGGTCCATTATTTATTTGGCATTTGAGCCTCGGATTTTTTACTTAGTATAGTGCAATGTATTTCTATTGATACTTTTACTTAATAAAAAAATGATCATTCCGGCCAATTAGAATTTGCGTCCTTCGTCTTCAATGTTTGTGTTAGGACAATGTTTGTGTTTACAAAAAACCCTAAAAAACTGGACAAAAAAAATAATAAAATGGAGTACTTATTCCACCACTGCTCCTCCCCACCCCTCCCTTTCTTTTCTTTTTTAACTTTGTATTGTAAATTTGTATTGTTTTACAAGACAAGACAGAAAAAACAAACTTACAATACATGTTACATCACAGACGTACAGAAAATAAAAAACAGAAAAATAAAAAATACAACAGGCATCGACATTGCGTTTAAAAAAGTTACAGTATCTTTCTAGGCATTCACAATTGTCTCTCATTCCCCTATAGCCTTAAATATTGTCCATTTATACCATTTGTCCTCCATTTTTTCTTCTTGTAGCCTCAGACTGTATGTTAGTTTCTCCATAAAATGAATCTCCTGAATCACGTCCTCCCATTGTTCCTGTGTTGGAGGTTCCATCTGTCGCCATTTTCTTGCGATAGCTTTCTTTGCTGCCGCCAATAAAATGTTTACCAAATATCTATCCTCTCCTCGCATCTGACCCCCCATCAAGTTTCCTAAATACAAAACATCACACTTCATAGGCACCTCATATCCCAATATCTTTTGTATCTGCTCATGTATCATTTTCACCCCTCCCTTTCTTAGCTGGGCACTGGATCTAGAGGAGCTGAAGCAGCGGCGCTCCCTCCTCCTGGGCGACTGTCTGATGTGCGCGGCGTTCCTGAGCTACGAGGGGGCGTTCAACTGGGACTTCAGGAACCAGATGGTCCACGAGGTGTGGGAGAAGGACCTGCTGGAGAGAGGAATCCCTCTGAGCCAGCCCTTCAGGGTGGAGAATCTGCTGACCGACGAGGTGGAAGTCAGCAGGTGTGTGTGTGTGTGTGTGTGTGTGTGTGTGTGTGTGTGTGTGTGTGTGTGTGTGTGTGTGTGTGTGTGTGTGTGTGTGTGTGGAGATTAGGCATGTGGAAAATAATCGATACGTATCGATACATCGATTATGACGTGCGCGATGCGAGTGAATCGGTTCATTCACTGTGTGTCGGTAAAATTGACGGGTGAAATCTCGATGCATCGTTCGCGGAGTGCTTGCACCGGTAAAATCCGTGGTTGCACTGTTTTTTCATGGTAAATTTCACCCTATCCTGTGTTTCCGAGGCGCATTGAACGTACCATCAGAAAAGGAAGGAAAAAAAAGGTCTCTCGCAGCCAGCTCCGCACAGTGTGCGGCTGTGCGCTGCGAGCACGCAGCTACTCTGCACCGTAGAGTAGACACGTTGAGACAACAGACTATAAAGAGCACCCGCGACGAACAGAAGTGAACCCCTGCACGCACAAAGGAAGCACAACCTTTAGCTTTATAAAATAGCTGTCCGTCGATCAGTTGACTTTTCACTGTAGCGCTGGTGCTGCTAATGATCCACACAGCTGTTCTAGCTGATTCTCCGACGCGAATCTGCGTCGCGACTCGCGATCATCAATTTGTAATTAAAGAGAGCTTCTGCAGTCTGCACACACGTGTACAACAACAACAACAACGCCACAGCTGGGTGTACTGCTTGCGTTTAAAGTCGTTTACAACCGTTCCACAACTTTCCACTGTCCAGCTTTCCCCTGCTATTCTCTGGGATAGAAGCCTTATTTATATTCTGCAGCAAGACTGTGTCGCACGCCTAAAATTGCAGATCCACAAGCTCACAGCGGGGCGTGGATGAGACGCGTTGTGAGCTTGTACATCTGCTATGTATTTATAACGTTAATAATACATGCAGGCCAGGGTCTTCAATGTTTTTTAGGTCAAGCCAAGGACCACTTAGCTGAGAGTGAGAGATCAAGCAGGGACCCCCACTATACATAGGCAATTATATTATAAAACTGTGTTGCAGATTAAACTACTTGTTTGACAGCACTACGAGTGTGACCTGTCATTTTTGTTTTGTTTATTTGTTTATTTTCTATTTATATGTTGGTAACATTAATTGAGCTATTACATAGGCTATTACATTTTAATCTCTTGAACCCTCTATACTCAAAACCTCAAATTGACCTTTGAGATATAATTATTATACTATAGCCTATGATTATTAGTAATCTAACAATTCCACAATAACCAGCAGAGAGCAGACCCTTTGTTTACTTACATAATTCTATAAGTTGGGTTGTTTGAGATGCAGAGCTATAATACTAACCTACAGTAAAACAATAAATTGCTTTGAATTTAAATGTAATGCATTTTTACATGTTTTGGGAAATTAATAGAGCTTTAATATAAATTCTTTCTATTGTGATGAATCTCCATCAAATCGTATCGGTAGAGGGGTGAATCGCATCGTATCGCATTGATTTGAACTAAATGGTTATCGCATCGCATCGCATCGGGAAGAGGGAGAATCGTATCGCATCGTATCGCCAGGGGATTCCATGTATCTCTAATGTATCGTATCGCTGGCAGTGCATCGAGATGCGTATCGAATCGTGAGATGAGACGAGATTCACATGCCTAGTGGAGATGCACATGCATTTTTATTACACTCGCAGTCAAATTTACACTCCGTATACGGTATTCTATTTCAGTGGTTTTCAACCCATATCAAGGACCATTAGCCATTATTGTCTCCACCAGGCCGAAGGCATGGGGACTCAGAGAGTATGTTTTTCACTCACTGTGTGTGAGTCCGTGTGTTTGAGTCCATGTGTGTGTGTGCGTGTCCATCCGTCCGTCCACCCGGTCAGTGCCAAATTTTGTGACTTTATCCTTTTGAAAATCTATTTTCTTTTTTTTCTCATTCAATTTTTATTTGTTTTTTGAACAAAACACAAAGCACAGTCATTATACAGTGTATAAAATTGAACTCAAAACATTCTCTCACATGCATACTCGTGTGCGCGCACGTACGTACACACACACACACACACACACACACACACACACACACACACACACACACACACACACACACACACACACACACACACACACACACACACACACACACAGAAACCCCTCCCTCCCCATCCTATTCACAGAACAATCAACCCACAACACCTCAATTACAATATCACCGGGTCAGTAAGTCTTTCAGGTCTAATATTAGGTCTGTCCACATTGAAATTGTGCCCTCTTGGGCCTGATTAATCCTTGCCGATGACAGTTCCAGGTAAGCAATGTCCAGAAAGCTTCGTAGCCAATTGAAAATCTATTTTCAATAAAGTATTCAATCAATCAAAGATCTATAAGGGTCCATGTGGTTACCGACTTTGCATCATTTAGCTGGGGTCCACCTGGAACCCCCTTAAGGACCACTGGTGGTCCCCGGACTACTCGTTGTTCTATTGTACTGTATATATTATTAAATGATAGCTTTTTGACAGGTGGGGATCGGAGGGCTTGCCTCCAGATGAGCTGTCAGTCCAGAATGGAATCCTCACCACCAGAGCCAGCCGTTTCCCCATGTGCATCGACCCGCAACAACAAGCACTCAACTGGATCAAGAAAATGGAGGAGAAGAATAACCTCAAAGTACAGAAAACTTTACAGTCATGAATCTTTTCCTACTTGTGTGTTTTTTTTCTTTTTTTTTACAGATTGTTAACCCATTCTGACCTGAGATCAGATTCATACGAGGTTTCCACCGGACACACACGGGTCTGATGAACCCATTCTGACCTGAGATCAGATTCTACAAATGTCAGTCGTTCTTCGAATTTTTCAAAAATAGCAGACCTACAAGCTCGTATCGCGCCACTCGGTGGCGATATGAGCTTGTAGATCTGCTATTTTTCAATAGCTAAAGCATAACATGATGCCAACACCAAAATGGGTGCCCGGTCAGAATGGGTTAATAATCTGACAGCGGTGCCAGTATCTCTCAACACCGATTGGCATACCCATGCATCCGTTTGCCTATAGATCTCCTCCTTCAGTGATCCAGACTTCCTGAAGCAGCTGGAGATGGCCATCAAGTATGGCTTCCCCTTCCTGTTCCAGGATGTGGACGAGTACATTGACCCTGTGATTGACACCGTGCTGGAGAAGAACGTCAAGGGAGCAGAGGGCAGACAGGTCATCGTGCTCGGAGACAAGGAGGTGGACTACGACCCCAACTTTAAACTCTACCTCAACACCAAGCTGGCCAACCCCAAGTACTCCCCCTCCGTGTTTGGAAAGGCCATGGTCATTAACTACACTGGTGAGTGAGCCTCAGCCATGCCAAACGAATGTTTATGTCCGCGAGGGGTAAAACAATTCATCAAGAATCCATTAACCAAGAATCCATTATCCATTAAGTTCAGTCGGATGACTCACGAATAGATTGAACAAATATTTATTATAGAATGAGAATTCATCAAGAATCCATCAACCAAGAATCCATTCAATTCAGTCAGATAACTCACGAATAGATTGAACAAATATTGATTATAGAATGAGAATACGGGTGCAATGCATACATTTGGCTTTTTGCCTTTTGGCGTTTGGCTCTGCTACATTTTCTCCCTGCTCGGCACAATTATACAACCATCATTAACTATTAACGTACCCCTCACCAACTTTGTTACAAAAACTATTAACGTACCCCTCACTAACCTTAATCCAAAAACTATTAACGCACCCCTCACCAACCTTAATCCAAAAACTATGAAATAGTCCGTGGTTGTAGTGGCAGCAGTGGGGCGCGAACAGGTGAAGCATGGTATTACAAGACGGCGTAGTAGTCCACAAAGCTAGCAAGGCAGCTGGCAGAATGGGGTTTTGTGTTTATATTAGAAGGGCGGCGCTTTCCTTGACTACTAGTAGCCGGCGTGGTAAAACGAGCGCTCCTTTCCTGAGCTATCCTAGGAATAAGGTTGTACTTGTACATCATGTCCAGGGGGTGTACTTGTACGTCAAGCTTGAAGCTACGGTAGCTACCTCACACTACAGAAACAGGAGATATGGGCCTCATGGCTCGGCAAGACTTACTTTATGGGTGGGCTGTGAAAGCTTTCAAGATTTCCAAGTGGGCCTTAGACCAGAACATTTTGGAAGCCACTGATCTGCAGTATGTCCATTATTAAACATGCGTTTGTCACAGTGACACTGAGGACCGGCTGCTGAGCGTGATCGTGGGCTTTGAGAGGAGCGAGCTGATCTATGTCCATTATTGAACATGCGTTTGCCACAGTGACCCTGAAGGGCCTGGAGGACCAGCTGCTGAGCGTGATCGTGGGCTTCGAGAGGAGCGAGCTGGAGGAGCAGCGTGAGCGTCTGGTCCGAGACACCAGCGAGAACAGGAAGCTGCTGAAGGACCTGGAGGACTCCCTGCTCAGAGAGCTGGCCAGCTCCACAGGCAACATCCTGGACAACACAGAGCTGGTCCTGACACTGGAGGAGACCAAGGCAAAGACCAGCGAGGTGATGAGTCGTTGTTGTGCCGAGTCCCTCATGGCTCTGTACCAGTCTGATTATGATCAACCATGTGTATATTTCATTGTACATGCCGATCTACAAGTGATGCCCTATAGTCTTCATGTGCAGTACCGCATTCATACGGTTCATATACTTGGGGCAGAGGGGGGTCAGCTCTTAGCTGGAATCCTACCTTTCTATCTCTGAAATAAATGTGCCCCCTCAGGTGTCGGAGAAGCTCAAATTGGCAGAGATGACCTCGGCGGACATCGACAAGCTGAGAGACGGCTACCGTCCCGCTGCCAAGCGCGGAGCCATCCTGTTCTTTGTGCTGTCAGAGATGGCTCTAGTGAACAGCATGTACCAGTACTCCCTGGCTTCCTACCTGGAGGTGTTTGACTTCTCACTGCGCAAGTCTCTGCCTGATTTCACCCTGCCTAAGAGACTGAAGAACATCATGGACACCCTGACTCATAATGTTTACAACTACGGCTGCACAGGTTTGATTGATTGATTGATTGATTGAAATATTTATTAACAGTTTGCAGAATGACAGTACATTTCAAGCACAAACTCAATGCAAAGACTGTTAACTGTGAGTGGACGACCCAATTAATCATTACACTTGTTTACAAGAGGGTCCACCTTGTTCAATTCATCAAAACATTTAGAGACGTGCAAATAGACACTTCTATATAGTCAAAGAACAGAACGGGAATTCATCATATTAAAGGGAGGTAAAAAGGGAAAAGAAACGTATACAGTGAGGGGGAAAAAGGGGTGGGCGGTGGGGGGGGATTCAGATTTTACGGAGGCCAGTTTCGAATTGCAGCCGTCCTTAGGTGCCCTTTGAGAGCGGTTTTGAAGGAGTCAAGGGATTCGCATGTCTTAATGACTGTTGGTAGGGCGTTCCACATTTTGGTGGCATTGGAGCGAAAATAATTTATTCCCTTGTTTGTGCCGAATCTGGGTTATACATGGTTCGTTGCACTCCCTCTGGTGGTGTGGGTGTGAACCCACACGTCAAGGCAATGGTACATGCATCAGCATTTTAGACGACCATGGGCAGCTGAAGCACTACCTGCCTGTTTTTCTATCCTTTTCTAGGTCTGTTTGAGAGACACAAGCTGCTCTTCTCCTTCAATATGATCATAAAGATTGAGCAGCCGGAGGGAAGGGCCCCTCAGGATGAGCTGGAGTTCTTCTTAAAGGGTGAGATTACACGGACAGTATAGAATCTATACTGTATATATAATACATCAATGTACGTGAAATGTTGACTAGACCACACTCGCAAACAATTCAGAGCCAACCCTTGTATGCACTCTGTCAGTAGGCCACAGAAGTACCTCCACTAGCACTACAACACAACTTTTACATAGGCTACTGTATGTTTTATACTTTTTTTAAATATTGAACTTACATTTCATAATGGAAGGTGTGATCGGGTTGAAACCTTGAGTCATACATCACACATGACTAAAGTCACAGGCTGCATGGCCACATGAAGTCCCAGTCCCAGATTAGAGCCATGCCGTTCCTATGTGGATCCCAAGATCCACATATTACATTTTCTTCTCCCTTCTGTTTAAGGTAATCTGTCTCTGGAGAAGAGCAAGCGTAAAAAACCATGCGAGTGGCTTCCAGACCAGGGGTGGGAGGACATCATGAAGCTAGCAGAGCTCTTCCCTGAGTGCTTTGGCTCTCTGCCGGATGATGTGGAGAACAATCCCAATGAGTGGATGGCTGTAGGTGATCGCGCTCACAGGAAATAGCAAGTTTTTTGATTGAATGGCATGCCTGACTAACCTGTTCCTTCATGGTGTCCCTAGTGGTTTGACCTAGACAGGCCAGAGCAGGCTCCCTTTCCCATGAAGTACAAAGACAACCTGACAGCCTTCCAGGAGCTGTTGTTGTTGCGCTGCTTCCGTCTCGATAGAGTCTACAGAGCCGTCACAGACTACGTCACTGTCACCATGGGCGAGAAGTGAGAAATGTTTGGTTCTGCAGGTTCTAATTAGGGATTAGAGGTCAGAAATATTGCTTATTTCCGTTAACTGCTTGTTCTGTTCAGATATGTGCAGCCGCCAGAGATCAGTTTTGAGGCCATCTATGAGCAGAGCACACCAAACTCCCCCATCGTGTTCATCCTCAGTCCAGGCTCTGACCCAGCCAGTGACCTAATGAAACTGGCCGAGAGGTCGTCCTTCGGAGGCAACAGGCTTAGGTTCCTTGCTATGGGGCAAGGCCAAGAGAAGGTAACGGAGAACTGTCTTTGTATTAAATCATTGGTGTTTTGGAAGTCTGAATTGAGCCCTTCAGTTTTCACATCAGCGTTGCTTCCGTTTTTGTGTGATCCAAGGTGGCACTGCAGCTGCTGGAGACAGCGGTGTCCCGTGGTCAGTGGCTGATGCTGCAGAACTGCCACCTGTTGGCCAAGTGGCTGAAGGAGCTGGAGAAGTCCCTGGAGAGAATCACTAAACCCCACCCTGACTTCCGCCTGTGGCTCACCACCGACCCCATCAAGGACTTCCCCATCGGCATACTGCAGAAGTCTCTAAAGGTAACACTGTTGAAACCTGGATAGCTGAAACGATGATACTTCTGCACTGAAAACATAGGCATCTTTTACATGTTTAGTTTTTTTTTACTTTGATGTCTCTCTAAACTTAAGCCCAATTAAACCACACCAAAGGGTCGGGACAAAACGTTTTTTTTTTAGGTCAACCACACCAATGCAACTCCTTACAACTCAATGAGTTGCATTGGTGTGGTTTACATTAAAAGCGTTTTGTCCCGACCCGACCCTTTGGTGTGGTTTGGGCTTTGAGGTGAAACGCCACTCCATATGATGCATCTTGTAGCAACCAGTACTATGATCTATACATTTAGGACCCTATCTTGCGCCACCCATTACCCCTTATCCCTAAACGTATTTAAGTGCTAGCATCATTTTTTACTATTTAAAAAAACATCATCGGCTATTTGAACTATTTTAAAAGTAAGTAAAAAATTGCAAATACGTTTAGGGATGAGAGGTAAGGGGTGGCCTTTAGTATCCAATAGGTCTCTATGTTACTGAAACACTGAACAAATAAACAACTAAACATTTGCTTTGGAAAATCATCAAGGAGCATGTTTGTCTTTGATAATGGCGTCATTCTATTTATTTATTCTCTTAAATGCACAGGTGGTGACAGAGCCTCCTAATGGTCTGAAGTTGAACATGAGAGCAACGTATACCAAGATACCCCATGAAAGGCTCATGACATGCCCCCACCCAGCCTTCCGTAGCCTGGTCTACGTGCTGGCCTTCTTCCATGCTGTGGTGCAAGAGCGGCGCAAGTACGGAAAGATCGGCTGGAATGTCTCTTACGATTTCAACGAGTCAGACTTCCTGGTAAGGCAGGGCTTCTCCATCAGTGCGTCGGGAGGGTGATTAGCTTAACCCATTTAGACCTCTGCTCTGAAAGAATATATATTCAAAGATTTGCACCACATTTTTACGATGTTTCAAAGATAGCAGATCTACAAGCTCGTAGCGCGGTACCGCTGCTATTTTTCAATAGCTAACGTAATAACATAATGCTTAAAACAGGGGTTCCCGCTCAACATTGTTTTCTCACTCAACAGTAAACAAACCAACATAACCAACATAAGTGCAGGGTATCTGCACATTTCTAAGTGAGTCAAATTAAGGACTTTGAACAGGACTTTTAACTCTGAAATGAACTTTTAATTGTATCAAAAGTAATCAACAAAGTATATACTATAAAACATGGTCAAACATTGGCCAAATTGTCAAATACTATCGTTGCAAGGCCTTGTGACCTTGTAGATCAGCTGTTTTCACAATATTTATCTGTGGAACCGGGTCAAACTGCCTCAACTACAAGTGCTTGTCAGGGTGGGGGTCCCCAGTTCACGTATGATTGTCTTGGGTGGTCGTAGCCTGAAAAGTTGAGAACTAATGTGTATGGTACAGTATTTTGAACTGACTTTACTGTCTGATATACTGTACGTCACTGTTCTGTGCGTGTTGAAAATGTATAATTATTCTTTATAGGTGTGTATGGAGATCCTGGACACGTACCTGACTACAGCACACAACCAAGGAGACGCCAAGATACCCTGGGAGAGTCTGAAATACCTTGTTGGCGAGGTGCGTTTAAATCAATTGTGTATCGTGTATCGTGTACTGTGTATTGCTGTGTATTTGCTCTATACTGTGTGTACTGTTTTATCTGTGCATAGGACCCCCTCTAAAATGAATGAGATGCTGCATCTCAAAGGGCTATCCGCTCAATAAATTCTGACCAAAATTCGGACCAATTTAAACAATAATGCTTCTTGTATCCAGTTTCTCTTGTATTCAATATCTGGGTTTTTGTCTGCTTTCCCTAGGTGATGTACGGAGGGCGAGCTATAGACAGCTTTGACCGCAGAATCCTGAAGGTCTACATGGATGAATATTTTGGCGACTTCATCTTTGACACCTTCCAGCCTTTTCACTTCTTCCACAACAGAGAGGTGGACTACAGGATCCCTCCCACTGGACTCAAGGAAACATACATTGGTCAGTTGCCGTTGTATATTCCCTTGTTAGTCCCGTGGGGGGAAATTCAGTTTATAACTTCACCCAGCTGATGGCTGCTCAGAGGAGTGTAGTCAGTAGTGTAAATCAGTAATTTGATTTCCAACGCCATCGCTCATAACCTTTTTCTTTCTTTCTGCAACACAGGGGAGATTGAATCCCTCCCCTTGACGAACACACCAGAGGTAATGGGCCTGCACCGCAATGCTGAGATAGGATACTACACACAAGCAACTAGAGACATGTGGAGCCATCTCATGGAGCTGCAGCCACAGACTGGTAATGTTCCTGGTTCATAATTACTGGCACAGGGCGCATCTGATATCTTTCCCGTCATTGCTTCTTCATTAACACCATACTCTCTCCATCAATCCATCCTTGATTCCTTCAGGTGAGTCAGGTGGCGGCGTTAGCAGGGAGGAGTACATCAGCCAGGTGGCCCGGGACATCCAGAACAAAATGCCCAAGGTGTTTGACCTGGACGTGATCCGCAAGACGCTCGGCCAGGACGTCTCGCCCACCTCTGTGGTTCTGCTGCAGGAGCTGGAACGCTTCAACAAGCTAGTGGTACAGTTAACTGCCACCGTATGGTGATCGAGGGTAGTTAGCTGCGCCAGACAGAATTGGGCAGCTTACAATGTTTTCACATCCGGTTTCCTCGCTCGCAGACCTCCATTGTAAGAAACGGCTCATGTTAGCATTAGCTCACACTGTTTATCTTTCGCCGAAACGTTAATAATAGTTAGTAATAGTTGATGATGAAAACCACGGACAGCGCTCGTAGTTTCAGAGAGAAGAGCCAAAGAAGATCCTACTTTTAATGGGACCCTATTAGTTGGGGCCCTTAGGGAGATTTTAGGGTATGTTCGTTCACTTTTGTCTAAAAGCGCCAAATTTGGCACAGGTGTAGCTCAGGGCATACTTAAATGATTTGGCTAGGGCGCCCGCGCCGGTGACCTTTGGGGTCGCCACAGCGGCTGATCCAATATGGCCGCCACCTGAACACGCTTTTGCCTCTACATTTGAACCAGATGAGCTACAAATCCAAACTTGGTGTCTATTTCATGTTTTTTGACAATTAGAAATATGATGGAAAAATCATCTTTATGATTGGGTGTGTCTGGACCCCTAATTAGCATATTTCCAAGATGGCGGCCATGTAAAAATTAGGTGTACCTTAACTTTTGATACTTTTGGCAAACTATTTTAGGTTTTTTGAGCATCAGAAACCTCCAGATAAAGCAGCATCTGCATCCATGATGAAGCATGCAATGGAGCTTGCACAGAAAGGCACATCATTTCTGAACCCTGGCCAGATTGCTGTCCTTGGTGCTGATCAACCATTATATGCTGGTTATTATATATATATATATGCCAAGCAGCTCCAATGGCAATACCCCATGACACTTGGTGAGGATAAATTGGTTTTGATGATGGGAGCATTGCATATTGAAGACAAAGCTCATCTTATGGTAGGAAAACCTCTCCATAATTCAGGTTGGACCACCGTCCTCTCCCAGGCCCAGGTGTTAACTTCAGGACGAGCTCAGTCTGCCCTCAATGAGCACCATATAAAACGGACACGCTATGCCCATCAAGTCACTCTCATGTCCCTTCAGATTCTCAAACAAAATGCATACTCTGCCTATTGTGCAGATGTTCTTGGTCCACCTGAGTCATTTGAGATGTGGGACCAACGAGCTCAAGCAGAGATTCCACAGTTCAAGTACTGGTCCACCATCATGGAGCTAGAGCTACTACTGTGTCGATTAATTCGGTCACTTCGTGAAGGAAACTTCAATTTGTATGTTCAAGTTTGTGATGAACTGTGTGCTTGGTTTCATGTGATGGATCACACAAACTATGCCCGCTGCACGTTTAGAACACAAGTTCAGCTTGATTGCAAAGGATCAATCACATGAGCAGTCAAACAAAATTCTGCAGTCCTATGGTGGAGCAGCTGGACTCTATGAAAAGCCTGAAGCTCTCACACTATTCATGCTTGCAGGGCCAGACAGTGCCAGGTTGGTGCAAGAGTTTGAAGCTGTGTAAAGTAACATCAGCTCACCATCCTCAACTTCTCATCATGAAGAGGCACATAGCTTGCAGGTCAAGTTCATGAAAGATGTCAAATCCTTCACAGCCATTATGGAAAGTCACAGGAATCCTTCAGTAGATCATGACCTCACAGCACTTGACACACAGGAAATTGTGGAAACAGAAGTATCTGAATCACTCACAACTGTTCACAAAGTTGCTATAGCCCTACATTTAGCTTATGTAGAGGAGCGACTTGAGAAGGCCACAAAGCCCATTTTGGATATAATTCCATGGACAAAAATCTTGACTTTTGCAAATCGACCAGACCGAAAAGCCAAACGCAATAACAGCATTCAGAAGCAAAACATGAATCTCATCACCCAACTATTCCTTTCCCTTCAATCGAGGCCTGATGCAGACATGGCAGACTTCTTCAAGTATGAAAACCAGAGAGAGCCACCCAGCATTAAGGGCTTTTACGCTGCGGCACAAAGGCGGACATACTTGAATGCTTGAATGTCCAAAAAGTCTGCATAGCAGCAGCTAAGAAGGCCACTGTAGTTGTGCTTGATGGAGCAGTAATGGCCCAAATGGTCCGGCCCCTCGCTGCAAATACATTCAATGAATACATAAACACCAATATTGCAGGTTTGTTAGGTCATACATGAGCCATGACTCTGTTGAGCGCTTGGATATTGTGTTTGACACATATCCAGAGGAGAACCTAAAAGCACAAACTCACCAACGCAGAGGAATGGGGAAAATAACTAAAATAGGGGAAGGCAGAACTCCTATTCCAAAGCGTAATTGGAACAGTGAGTTCCTGAAAAATGAAGACAATAAGAAAGAACTGTTTGGACTTGTAAGTGTCGAGCTCACGAAGGATGACATGCAGGGTAAACTACTGCTGTGTACGATTAATGATGATGTTCTCTGCAACAGGCCTGGATTCAATTTGTCTACACTTAAGCCTTGTAACCATCCTGAAGCAGACACGAGAATGGTTCTGCACTTGGCCCATGCTGGGGCCAATGGCCATAAAAAGGCTTTTGTTCGTACGGTTGACAGAGATGTTGTCATTCTTGCAATCCAAAAAGCTACCGAGACATTCCTGTCCATGAAATCCGCAATGCAATGGGTCCTCAGAAGTCACTGGCATTGCCTCTCTTCCATGCGCTGACAGGATGTGATACTACATCAGCCTTCCTTGGCCATGGGAAAAACAGTGCATGGGCAGCTTGGGAGGCAACACCAGATCTCACAGACACCTTGGTTGCCCTCACCTTGGAGCCTGAGAAGATCAACTCTGATCCTGTTCATATGCAACGTCTGGAGTGTATGGTTGTCATCATGTACAGTAAGAGCTGTGGCTGCAGTAGTGTAGATGAGGCCAGACAGCGGCTTTTCTCAAATGGTACAAAGTCCCTTGAGAACCTTCCTCCCACCCAGCTGCACTGACTCAGCATGTATAAAGGGCACTGCTGCAGGCCAGTTTTTATTGGAGTCAGGCAACCTCCGTCAAACTGAATATTCCCAATTTTGGAATATGGGGATGGAACAGCTCGACAACAAAGGCTTGGGAACCATACTGGACCCATCTGTCAGATGCCAGTACAGCCTGTGCCATCCTTCTCCGCTGCGGGTGCAAGAAGTCTTGTAGCGGGCGCTGCAAGTGCTTTAAATCTGGGGTCTGTTGCACCTCATTGTGTGGATGTGAGGGTGCATGCACCAACAATGAGGGTCCAGCACACTAACCTGGATGCGTACACTTGGTGCAGCTTTTGTCTAGTTATTGGGGAACAAAAACAACCCCAACCCCAACCCCCCCCAAAAAAACAAAAAAAAAACAAAGGGAGAGAAGAAGACAGCCTCCACGTGGCCTCCCCCGCAAGTAGCCAAAGAGCCCTTTAAGCGAAACCAATGTCTTAAAAATGTCACAACCACAGCCCCCCCCCACCAACCCCTGACATTTCACATCAGAAAGGAATCATGCATGTCAGAATTAGTTGAATTAGACCTATTGCACCAGGTTTTACTCATAACAATGGCCAAGTTACGTCCAATGTCTTCAGTATAGCAAAACGCCACTTGGAATTATGCAAAATCGGGGTCTAGACACACCCAAAAAAATAAAAAAAGCATTCCAACACATTTCTATTTGTCAAAACACATGAAATAGACACCAAGTTTACATTTGTAGCTCATCTGTTGGCGGCCATATTGGATCGGCCGCTGTGGCGACCCCAAAGGTCACCGGCACGGGCGCCCTAGCCAAATCATTTAAGTATGCCCTGAGCTACACCTGTGCCAAATTTGGCGCTTTTAGACAAAAGTGAACGAAAAAATCCCTAAGGATATATGGGATATATGGGACTATATGGGATGCGCCTGCACGTTTTCTGGTGCTGGGGGGTGACAAAGGTGTTGCCTAGAAACCGGGTCAGTGTTTGACGTAATACTCCGTCAAAATCAGCCAAATTGTTAACTTCATGTGTCTCCCAGGCCCTGGCAGGTGAGGTGGGGATGAGCAGTGAGCTGGATGAGGTGGCACGAGCCCTCTTCAATGGGCAGATCCCTGCCATCTGGAGGAAGTTGGCACCTGACACTCTCATGTCCCTGGGCAACTGGATGATCCATTTTGACAGACGCCACAAGCAGTACAGCTCCTGGGTAAGGCAGGACTCACTCCAACACTGGTGACCCAAAATACGTTTGAAACAGTTTGACACTTACCTTACCATTTGGGTCATGGAGTGAAGCTTTAATCTACAACTAGCAAGCACCCAAGCACTGTTTGGGTGTCCAGGCTACACCCACTCTTGCAAATTCTGTATGTTTTCATATTGACACTGTTGGGCAAAAACCTCCATATTTCATGTTTTTTTTCCAATTAATACCAGATTTAATAGTTTGTCGTATAACAGTACTCTAACACCACGCATTCCATGCGTGTGTGTTGCAGTACTAGCCTGGAAACCAGACAAATCTGCCACAAGAAAACAAAATCCCTGGGGAGATTGGTCTGGCCGCTTGGAAATAAATCTTCCACACTGAAGTTCCAGACTAATATTTACGCAGTGATATTGACATGGCGGGCTATCACACACACACACACACACACACACACACACACACACACACACACACACACACACACTCACTCACTCACTCACTCACTCACTCACTCACACAATCACACAATCACACAATCACACACACACACACACACACACACACACACACACAAAATGTGCGCTTCCACCACAGAAGAATCATCCACAAAATGTGCACACCACAGAGGAATGTGCGAGTGGAATTCTCTCAATTGTATATATAGATGGTGTATGTTCTGTGTTTGTCTGTGAGGTGGATGAGGGAGAGCCAAATGTGATGTGGCTGTCAGGGCTCCAAATCCCAGAGTCCTACCTGACTGCCCTGGTCCAAGCCACATGCCGGAAGAACGGCTGGCCCCTGGACAGATCCACGCTCTACACACAGGTCACCCAGTACCGTAGTGAGGACCAAGTCAACGAGAGACCCGGACAGGGTAAGAAAATAATGTAGAATTAATGATGCTATTAATATTGCTGAAAATCCACCACGGTATGACTTTGTCAAGCGTCTAGAGTCTCTAGAGACGAACACAATTGGCAAATGTTGGAGGGAGGCTAGGGAAGCCAGCCTCGCAAGTGGCCAGACGCGAATCTGCCGGTGCAAAAAACGAATTAGTAATAATAATTAGTATGGCCAAGCGGCAAGCCAGGCTAGGGAAGTGAACTGTCACTGTATAGGTATTCCTATGAGCTGGGGCAGTACCTGTCAGCAGGGAGGGTTGGGTGGGAGGAGTAGGCTGAAGGCTCTAGCAAAGATTATACATTTAATGTATAAAGATGGTCGAACTTCATTGGAGCCACCCATCAACTAAGAGTCTAAGACAGTTATGGAAAATGATTAAGCATTGGAACACACAAGGGGCACGGTGGCACAGTTGGTAGTGCTGTCACCTCACAGCTAGAAGGTCCTGGGTTCGATTCCCTCCCGGGACGCTGTGGGTGCTGGTGGCGTGTTTCCTCCTCCTCCATCAGTGCCCATACCCGAAGGCGGGGTTGGCGAAAGGGCCTTTCTGTGTGGAGTTTGCATGTTCTCCCCGTGTCCCCTAGGGTAGATACCCTCACAAAAAACATGCAGTAATCCTGGTCTCTAAACTGCCTCCCCCTGGCCAGCCGGGGCGCCTGATGGAGGGGAAAGGAACTGGTTGGAATAACGTGTTCCTTCCACACACTATGTCCAACCAGGGAAACTCCCCCCTGTCAGGTGTAAAGGAGCAACTTGGACACTCAGGCATGAAGGAAGCATGAGTTCAAGTCCGTTGCTCTCCCCATGTCGCCCATATATGGGGCCTAGGTTGGTGGAGGGTGTGTAGAGCCCAGGATCACATTAGATGATTGACACAGGGGTGAAAAATGGGTTACAAAATCGTGGGATAAATAATATATTTAAAAAAAAAAAGCATTGGAACACACATTTTATTTCACCTTTAATATGTCTAATCATTTCACATTATAATATTCACATATTCACATATTCTCATCTTAAATATGGGGCCAGAGCCCCTATGTGTCGTCCGTCAAATTGCAGATGGACAGAGAGACTCTTTCAGACTCTCAAATCATTTTAGTATGAATATCTTGGATAATATTGTGTGCCTTCAACTGCCTTGTGATGATTGGGTCCAGTATTTAGTTCAGTGACCACGGAGCTAAGGAATGGATCATAAGTTGTGTTCACGTTCACTCTCCCATTGGAAATGAATTGACTCCAACATTATTCCCGTCTCCTAATAATGTGAATAATGTGTCCGCCCACCTCACTCAGATACGGGAAGTAAAGCAAAGTTGCTATTGGCCTCTTGGGCTCTAGTCTAACTAAATTGGGGAGAGAAAGGGGTAAAACAAATGAGAAAAATATCACTGAAAGTTTGGTTTTGCTTTGTTTCTAGGTTGCTTTGTATCTGGTTTGTATCTGGAGGGAGCAGATTGGGACATGGAGAAAGGCTGTCTGGTAAGGAGTAAGCCCAAAGCTCTGGTAGTCCAGCTGCCCATCCTCAAGGTCATCCCCATAGAGGCACACCGGCTCAAATTACAGGTGCAGACCACAGGCACTCACTGTATATGTATAGATTTATTTATATTTCTATATTTATGTTTGTTCGTGATTTCCTCTCCTTCAGAGAAATTCAAAGCGTTGGGAATAATGTTGTGGATGTTTTGTCCCACAGAACACATTGCGGACACCAGTGTACACCACGTCCATGCGTAGGAATGCGATGGGCGTGGGACTGGTGTTTGAGGCTGACCTGTTTACCACCAAGCACATCTCCCACTGGGTGCTGGAAGGCGTCTGTCTGTGCCTCAACTCTGACTAAACACAGCACCCCGTTCCATGTAACTGGCCATTCCGTGTATGCGCTGCATTAACACTTTCCCCGGCCCATTCACGAGTTACACGAGTTAATTGATTGTAGAACAGCTTCCCTCCCAATAACAAACTGTTAATGGTACTGTTGACATTGACGCAAAAATGTTTAGATTTTCATTATTGTGAGAACAATGGCTTCCATTTTCGCATTGCAACTTATCAGAACTAGAAAGCCTGCAGGTTCTATTAGCTTGTATTCCCCATCGATGATGTCACTGGAAGACGGTTTCTGAACTGCCCACAGCCCTCCTATGAGACATAGACCGAGAAGACGGAAGATAAGTTGAAAAGTGGTGAAGTGGTCCTTTAATAAAATCACACCCGTGTGAAGTGAGGGGAGCTCTTATCATCATACGTCATCATACATCATACATTGTTGTTATTATTTTTTTTTTAAACCAATGTCCAAACAAACAAAAAACATTTTCTTCAATGTTTGTGTTTACACACTTTTGTCTTCAATGTTTGTGTTTACACAAACCCTCAAAGCTGGACATAGGAGGGGCTATAGTTCCCCTTAAAGAGTATGTACCAAAAGGCTGTCTGTTAATTTACAAATAATATAAAGGTGTTAAAATCCTGATGGCTTTCCAGTTTTCACACATCATATTATGAAAGAAAAATCACACCTAGTGCGAAGTGAGCCTGCCTTGGATTACATAATCGCTACGTCACTGAAATAGACTAATTAAAGACACAGTAACCACAGTAACTGTGCTGAAATAGACACCCAGCCTCGCATGAAATAGACACCAAAACTCACATGGTCAAATGTTGGAGCGGCTAGCACTGCTCAAAAAGCCAGATCTGTTTCAGCTCTGGATCTATTTTAGATGGTCTTTGGCAATACAAAAAGTATGTTTAACAGGGTTAAAAACAAAGTGGTCAGTTGTCACACTGGGGAAAAAAGGCCACAACCCAATAAATAATTATATCTTGTTTATTTATTTATTTCATAATAAAATCCAGAGGACATACCGGTATCACAAGTAAATGCCATCAGAGCAAGACAGGTTTAAGCGGAGAAGGTGCTGTGATTTTTTTTTACCCTCAAAACATGATCCTAAGGGGGGGGGGGGAGGATGTTGAACAACTGAATTTATGATTTGTGATTGATTAGCCGATTTGCTCGTCTACATATGACGTATATTTTCCCTTCATTGTCAATGGCATTTAATGTTTGTGTTGTGCAAATGTACATCATATTTGGCGGACATTTGACCTAATTTCTCCTTTCATTGTCAATGGCAAATATGAGACGTGTGTGGACAAAAGCTCTATAGGAGGGGCTAGCGCCTCTCAAAAAAAGTGTACAGAAAGTGTTACAATTATGTTTTTATGTGGCCACAACCATCAGTTCATTAAGTGGTTTTCACCTTAGCACCACCCACCTGAATTTAAGCCTCACCCACAGCTGTTGTATGGTAATGGGGGAGGGGTTAGTGGAGGGGATTATTTTAGTGTGTCACTAAAGTGGTGTATTTCAAGCTTCCAGCTTTCAGGAAGAAAGCAAAAATACACAGGACATAATTTGCATATTATGACACACCAGGTAGTCTATTAGAGTAATGTTAACTCCATAGACACAAACCATTTTGATTTTATATTGCTCCTACAGATTTTCACATCTCTGTAGTCATGTGGTCTGTCAGATTTGTTGGATTCCATTCCAATTGACTATGATTGTTTTTCAAAGTTTGGATGAGGGACTAGCACTAAATGCCAGAACCATGTTGGAACGATCAGCGAAAAACTTTGCACGCACACTCCTAGTAGGCCAAGAGAGAACCTCTACCCTAAAATCCAGCATGCCCTTGCCTCCAAATAAAATGTAAAAAAGAATTGTGTTTGTTGTCATAATTTGTCACGACAAGAGTTGGCTTTGTACGAGGCTTAAAAGGTTAATACTTAATACTTTTTTAAATGTCTATGAGGAAAATGAACAGAGAATAATTTCCTGGGCCCTGGTAGTGGGCGCGACTGCGACACTATAGTCGTTTTTATGGTTTGCACCAATAAAGAAAACCAAATATTTTTGCACTATTTTACAGAGTTGATAGTATTGATAAATAGCTCAAGATAAGCATGTGCAAGACAACGTGCAGAAAAGTCAAGGGCAGACACTTCTTTGAGCGATTTTCTTCGACATACTACGGTATGTTGTTTTTCATGGTTTTCGACGATTACATTTTTTTTGAAAATCATGTCAAATGATTTATGTCGTTTTCGACGACATATGTTGTAGCCTACGTAATGTATACATGTCATTTTGGTGGAAAAAGTACTCTATTGTTTTACTTAAGTAAAAGTACCAATACTGCAATTTAGACCTACTTTGTTACAAATAAAAGTACAGAATTGAAAATGTACTTGAGTAAAAGTACAAAAGTATCATCAAAATTTCAAAATGTGTAGGGCCTCACTCACACCTTTCCATCTAGCATACAATGATACAACATTGTATACTTGTACACTTTCGGCTGCCCCCCTCCACCTCATACTACACAAATGTTGTGTCAAACCATGTGACTCCCATTGGAAATGCATCGCATAGCTTGCATCAGCTATACATCTCATACAATACAACAAGCATACATCAGTCTGTTGTAAAGGTGTGAGTGAGGCCTAGGGCCTGAGCCTCACTCACCTGCCTGCCTGCCTGCCTGCCTGCCTGCCTGCCTGCCTGCCTGCCTGCCTGCCTGCCTGCCTGCCTGCCTGCCTGCCTGCCTGCCTGCCTGCCTGCCTGCCTGCCTGCCTGTCTGTCTGTCTGTCTGTCTGTCTGTCTGTCTGTCTGTCTGTCTGTCTGTCTGTCTGTCTGTCTGTCTGTCTGTCTGTCTGTCTGTCTGTCTGTCTGTCTGTCTGTCTGTCTGTCTGTCTGTCTGTCTGTCTGTCTGTCTGTCTGTCTGTCTGTCTGTCTCTCTCTCTCTCTCTCTCTCTCTCTCTCTCTCTCTCTCTCTCTCTCTCTCTCTCTCTCTCTCTCTCTCTCTCTCTCTCTCTCTCTCTCTTTATATATCTCATCCAAGTTCCACCACTCGTGCCTGTGTGCGTGCGTCAGTCTATGCTTGTCAGTATGCAGTTCCGTTTGGTGTCACAGGGTGGTGCACTGCTCCTTTTTGTTCAAGATCTGTGTGTGTGCGTGCATGCCATAGAGTTGGTGCATGCATGCGTGCGTACACAGCTGCAGTGAATTGATTGATTGGTCCCGAACGGAGACCGAGCGGAGACTCTTGATACTCTTTGCACGACCGTAGACTTGGAGACTTTGGAGTTATTTTTAACGGGACAGCAGAAGAATCCCGAAACAGTTTGATGATGATACAGTACTTCACATTTTTATTTCTCGGACACGTGTGATGTGTGTTTTATGTAATATTGCTAGCGCTGTGTAATCTTGACATGCATGCAATTTTGTAGTTTTGTAGAATCTACATACCGGACACAAATTGACGTCACTTGTAGTACGTGACCGTGACGTCATCAAAAAGGGACGTGTAACCACATATTATTCATATTGCATCATTGAAAAGGTAGGCTGCATTTAACTTTTAAACTAACGTAACGGATGAGAGTACGGGACACATTACTGGGTTTTTTCAATATCCGATCACTATAAATTATCAAAAGAACCATTCAAGATTTGTGATGCTGTTGCTTGTTTAACAGCCACGGCAATGTTATGATGAAGAAGATTGTTGTCAGAACTTTGCTCTCTTAATACCCTGACACGTTCACTTGTTCCAGCTTATTGTTCCACCTTGTTTCAGGAATACACATTAATGAAGCAGCCAAATCTGCAAATAAATTTGCCATCATGGATAATGCTTGGTCACTGTCACATGAGACACACACTAGCTGTTGGTCCCTACGAACCCATTACACACTTTGTGTATATTATGTGTGAAAGATTCCACTCCCCTTAACGCCCAGTCCACCACAATTCACAGTGCATCTATACTGTACTAGTTGTAACAATTATCCCCAAAGGTAACTTGTAACTTGCATAGTTGTGGACTGGGCTTATATTAAAAGGTCCAAGGACTGATTGCTTGACTTATTGGTAGCTTCTTTACCTTCTATAAGAGTTCGGGTGTCCATAATAAACTAACAGGAAATTGTCACAACAGTCCTGCTTATAATATATTTTGTATCTCTATGTCACTGGATTTCCACTAAACTCAAGTCAGATTGCAGAATGTGTGATGTGGATGAAGAATACAGTGGTCAGCTGGAAGTGCGAGACGTTCCGGGGTAAGTTTGCACTTCCTCCCCACATATTTGTGTGTTGTCACTGCTTGTCAACTTGTTGTCACTGCTGTTGTATACTACTAGCTCACCTACCAGTGATGAGCCCCCACCGGGGGGGACGTTCGTAGTGCCTCTGTTACCGTCCTACTCCTAATCCTCCTGCCAACACTCCCTGCTTGATGGGGGTGACACAGCTCAGCCCGTAGGATCACCCTCCCCGCCTGGCTTCCCTTTCCTGAACATGCACCACAGTGGATTAGAACCCCCAGACTATGTGGTGGTGGACTTGTTGGTGTCCTTTCATTTTTCAATTGCATCTTTTATTTTAATATTTTGTTACAGATTGCAGATGTTAAAAACCCCAAAGACAAAGTTGAAAATAAAACGCACAATCGCACATGAGTGAGTCTCCCTGGTTCCCTGATGGCTTACATTCTGTCTTTTTGCAGTGTTGTCAAGATATGCGTCAAATGCAAAGAAAACCCAGCAGCTCTGGTCATCAGGGCAGGAGATACCTTCTGCAGGTAAGACTTTGAGTAAGAAGCTCTGGGGCATGTACAATGATTGAAGGAAGTCATCACTGTAGGGCAGAGATGGTGTTTCTACTATCAGTAGGCCTACTATATCAGTACTATCACTACTACAGTCTTCACACAAAAATAGTGATATTAACTGATCTACAAGCTCACAATGCTAAGCTTGTAGAACTGCTATTTTTGGAAAATGTCTTCTATAATGACATGCCTAACACAGAAACACCTGATTGAATGTGGATAAGTCTCTTTTGTTTTTCATAAAAGGAAAACACTGTACCAATTATATAATCATTGATAACCTGTTCTTAATAAATGCTTATTTGACAAAAAAAGAAGAAGAAAGTGGATAAGTCTCTGTTGGTTTTATAAATATTTTTCCAGTAAATAGTATTAACAAATTTAACAAGATACCATATTCTATGAAATCTTTGTATTATTAAACATCACCCTTTTTTTTATAATAATGTTATTTTATGTTATTAGGGGCTGTTTCAAGGAGTACTTCACGCATAAATTCAGGGCCATGCTTGGCAAGAACAGAATCATTTTCCCTGGAGAGAAGGTAGGTTTCCTGTGTGCTCATATGTTTTCATTTTTTGCCTGCAATGAATGATCAATGTCTTCAACCATAGTTTAAATATGAACATAGAATGTTTTGCCCAGTCCCCTCATCACTTGTGAAATAACTACTAATGTAAATCAACTAAGCATGCACGACTCCAATTTGTCTCAATCTCTCTGAGAATTTTTACAGGCTCAGAGAGAGAGAGTGCATGGTCGGGAAAGTAACTTTAAAAAAAGGCATTTTATTATTTAATCATCGGCATGGTATGCTGCAGAGCAGAGATCACAACGTACGCGTTTCAGTGTGTAGCCTTTGTCAGCGTGGTGTAGTATTTTGCAACCATACCCTAGGATTGGGCAAGGGCTAAACGGGACGTAATATTTCAAATATCCATATTCATAATTTATGAATTTTGGATTATTAAAATATTACAATATAATAATGATATTGCACATGTCACTGTAATGTATCATACAACACTGACCAAGGCTACACACCGAAACGCTTGTAGATACTAATATCATATTTCCTATCCACTGACTGTTTTTCACCCTGACTTCTAGGTGCTACTGGCTGTGTCTGGAGGTACTTCTTCCTGTTCCATGCTCTATCAAGTTCAAGAGGTACAGTATGCCTGCCTGTCTACCTGTGTTGACATAGCACCCTCTGACAACGGGTACAGCACTAATAATAGTGGGATAAATAAAAAACTATGAATCATAAAATCAATCAGCTAACTCAATATTTTAGCATATCCACAGATACTGACCTGATGAAGATCCGTTGAGATCAAGCTGAAATAAAGTAAATCCTTGAAACCGGTGATCACATATTCTCTGTAGGGGGCATTACTGTTTAGTATTAAAGGTACTGTAAGTTATTATTATTATTATTAAATTACTTCTTGTAAAAACAAAAACAAAAATGTAAGCTTTATTCTGAATCATTGAGTTTTTGTGCAGTAACAGGGGTCTCTCCAGCTCTTTAGTAAACGGAAAATACTTTCAGGTTGGAATCTAAAATTCCCCTCTCTTCAGGAGAGAGAACTCATAGAGGATGAACAAGTGAAATTGGAAGTCATTAAACAAAAAAGGAGCATAAAGAATTGGCTGATTAGATGACATTCGGATAATAGACAAATAAATGATAAATGGTGATCAGTGCATATTAGAGCATATTAGAGAGTTTCCACTGCTGAAGAATATTCAATATTTTGGCTTACTCTCTTCTTGAGGGGCGCTAGCCCCTCCTATGCATGGCTTTTGAAGATTACGTCATATGGCAGCCAAGTCTGACGTAAATCTGTTGCCAGTGAAATCTATGGACTTTAATGTTTGTTTAGGGCACTAAACGTTGACGTATAATGAATTGCATTTTATAGCGCTTTTCCAAGTGCTCAAAGCGCTTTACAATGGTTAATTCATTCATACATTGGGAGGTGAAGCGGCGAACACTTCCCACATTCCGACTCATTGGAGGCAATGTAGGGTTCAGTGCCTTGCCCAAGGACACTTCGACATGTGGACAAGAGGAGCCGGGATTCGACCCACCGACCCAGGGATCATTGGACGACCTGCTCTACCTCCTGAGCCACTATATATATATATATATATATATATACAGTGGGCGCACTTCACATAAGTGTGATTTGTTTTTGAGGGCGCCTAATGCCTATGCACAGCCTTGTGTGTGTGTGTGTGTGTGTGTGTGTGTGTGTGTGTGTGTGTGTGTGTTTGTAGCACAGAATGTGATGATTTTATTGGCTGATGATGATAAGAGCGCCCCCTCACTTGATTCTGTTTACTACAAATTACATTCATGTATCTTTTGCAGGGTTTGAGTCTAAATGCTCACAAGAAGTTGAGGTTCATACCTGGGATTGTCTTTATTGATGGTAATTTGACATTCATAGTATACATTTACTGTATAGCTCTGACTTTATATTTAGATATTATATTTAGGAGGTTTGATAGGTGGCGATTGTATGTTCATGGTTCGGGTATTTAGCTAACCTGGGATGTCGCTGTGGGAACTTATACCAAAGATATAGCTCCGTTTGGAACCTCTATATCTACGCAGCTATGCTTTAGCTCCGACATGAGGATCCGTGTCAGGATATCCCTGCACAGGTCGAAATGGGGTCTAGCTGGGTCAAGCCTGTCCACAAACGGTGGCGAAACAGTATCAAACAGTACTCTTTTCAAAAACTAAAGGTGTCAGAACCGAGATACAGTTGATAAACTTAGGTCTGGCACTTAACATTTTCAGTCCGGCGTCAAACAACTGCTTAAATCAGGCTTTAAATAAATAATCACACCCGTGTAAACTGAGTGGTGCAACTCCCCTCCCCCCTCTCTCTCTCTCTCATTAGCAGGCAACAGTGCAGCACTATATCTCTCGCTGTTTCTGGCACAACAGCGCCACATAGGCGTCACATACTGTAGGCGCACACATGGGCGCATAGGTGAACACGGACATTGCTGTTCCTTGGAGTGGTTGCACCACTCAAAGTCAACCACCGTCCGCATGTGCAGTACTGCTTTCCGTAAGATTGCATTGGGAAAACATGGTACTGGCTGAAAAACAACCGCTGTGTAAGCGATTGTTTGACTTGTACAGTACAGTATCTACTATCTCGGTTCTGATACCTTTTTACTTTTTTAAAAGAGTACTGTCTTGATACTATCTTGCCACTGTTTGTGGACGGGCTCGACCCAGCTCGACCTGTGCAGGGACCAGTGCCGGGATATCCTGACACGGAACCTCATCTTGGAGCTAAAGCGTAGCAGCATTAGATATAGAGGTTCCAAACGGAGCTACCAAAGATCGTGAATATGGAAAGATATACTGTAACACGTTGATTACTTTGTTTTACAAGCAGATGACAACCGAGAGCACAAAACCAGAGACGGTATAACATGCAGTCAAAACTGAACAGAATGAACAGGAGTCTCAGAAACCTTTCCATAAAATTACTTATTTTGTGGAAAAATAAGATCAGATAAGAATAAAATAAGAAGTTAATTATTTCTTGTGTAAACTCAGCATTTTTGACACGCTGAGTTCCCTCTGAAGCGAGGTAAAGGGCTTGTTCTACTTTCTGTGTGCGTCTGTTGTGCACTGAAAATGGCAGATCTACAATGACTGTTTACTCCAGAATAGGGATTAGGGATGCTAGGGTTTATGCTGTTAAATAATCTAAAATGCTACTGTAAACATCCATTGGAAATCTGATGTTGCGCAACCTCAAATAATCACCTGACCATGAATTATACTTCCAGAGGGTGGTGCTCTTGGGCTGTCTGCAGAGGAGAGACAGAGGACCACAGCTGATTTGCAGGCTGTTTTCAAAGCCACCGGCTTCCCCTACCACATTGTACCTCTGGAACAGGTCTGCTTTCACTAAACACATTTTCAAAGATTTTCTTCATACTTGTGTGTGTGTGTGTGTGTCTGAATGCATTTCTAAACAATGGGGTGTGTTTTTATTGTCCTGTCAGGAGGTTTAGCGATAATGGTATTTGCATGATCATATACGGTATGATATAGAAATGTACACATTGACAAGCCCTTAGAAATACTAAAGAAAATAAGCGCTGTATAATAAATACAATGTAAGAAAAGGACATTCTGAAAAAACATTTTTAAGCAATGCTCAGCTGCTCGTGGGGATTTTATTGTTTGGTCCTAGTGTGCAAGACGGGGACAGAGTTTTAATCCTCTTTCCTCAGGGTTTTCTTGTAATGAAGAGAAAGTACCAAATAACCCGTTGAATGGAATGGAGGGATAGAATCTGACTGATCGTCCTATTTTCTCCCCGTCAGATTTTTAATCTTCCCAGTTCAGTCCTGGAACCAGGTTCCTCTGGCCCAGACCAACCAGCAGATGGCTACAAAGCTGCTGTAGACCACTTCATTAGCAACAGTCACAAGCAGCATGTCAGCCCAGAGAAACAAACTGACCTGTCACGGCTCAGCATCCAGGAGGGTAGACCGGATGAGTCTAGTACCCAGGCTTTGCAGAGACTGTTTTCCTCAGTGAAGACATTGACAGCCAAAGAAGACCTTCTGTACACACTCAGGTCTCTCGCTCGCTCGCACACACACACACACACACACACACACACACACACACACACACACACACACACACACACACACACACGCGCGCGCAAACACGGGCAGAGCACAAAACCTATTGTAGTGCCACCGACCACAAAATAGTCAAATATTGTGTTGCGTTCACTTGTTCCACTATAAACAACCGCAATGTAGTATTTATACTGTTACTAACATAAAACTAGAAAAGTCGCTATTTTGATAAATTGCAAAGTGTGGTTGCCGCAATCACTTATATAGGCCCCTCCCACAAATTTACAATGGCAATTACAATGTCCCGTCACCCCTGTGATCATAATGTATTTCCGAAATAATCATGTTTTGGCTACAAATGGTTACGTTTTTCGCATTTGCGGCGAATGAAAATTGAATTGCTTTTGGCTCTGGGTTGAGTAACGCACCCGCGACATATCATTCAAATTTGGGATGGATTGGTGAAATAGGCCCCTCCCACTAATTTGGGACGAGGATTACGGACGAACGATACGGACTACCAACATTACGCCTGTGGTGTTTTAATCGGATAGGTCCAGAGATCATATGTACCGATTTTTGAACACAATCTGTAGGAGGAGCAAAAAGTGTGTTTTGGCGTCATGACCCAAGGAATCCAGGGGAAAAGGAATTTTACGACCTACGGTTCAAGAGTTATAAGCCAAAACGTAAAGTGGGCTGTTATAGAGTGTACCAAAATCTCCTTGAGGGGGCGTCAACATATGTGTCACGTGGTAGCGGCCGCCATATTTGTTGGCTTGTCTGGTTTGTTTACATTGAGCGACTATCCGGTGTGCTTGTATACGTTCTTTTTTTAAACTGACCTCACAATGGTGCAGACTTGCTCAGTAAATAAGTGCCACAGCAGGTCACGTCGAGGGAATGAGCCAGAAAAACGAATTAAATTAGTCAGTGTCGTCAAGTTCGTCAAATTCTGACAAGGCCTGTGCACTGAAACGAGTTCATCTGGTCTGACCGCTGCTGCGGATCCTCTACATTATTAAATAAGACTCTTACTACAACTGAGAGTGCGGATTTTCTTCTCTTTCTACATTTTCTACCTTTGAATTTGCACCCAGCACAAGCCTGAATCTTTAAAAGACTCTTTGAGTAGATCGTGCCTTTTCCCTTGAAGTGAACTGTTAAATCTGAACCATGCAATGATGATTTAGATAGTTTTATCAATCTAAAATCATGTAAGAAACATATAAGATCAGCCCATTGCCCCTGATTAAAATGTTGTAAATCTGCAATGAACTTCAGTGACCTGGTACTAGTGACCAGTAATGAGAGTATCAAAACGTTTACCTCTGGCTGCCACTTGGGGTCGCCAACATACTGTATGCAAACTGCAAAAAAAGTGTGAATGGATTATACGGTAAATAGAAAACAAGATGTTAATGAGAAAAGTTAATGGCTAATGTGTCCCCTGTAGACGACATCTACTGGTCCATACAGCTCGAAGTGAAGGCTACACCAAACTGATGGTAGGAGATAACTGTACCAGACAGGCTGTCAAATTGCTTGCTAGTATAGCATTGGGCAGAGGAGCACAGTTGGGAATGGATACGGTGAGTGATTTTTTTATTTTTTTATTTAAATAAATACCGGTATATATTTATTATAATATACAGTATGTGATGGGCAACATGCAACGATGTTAAAAATCACAGACTAGAGAGAATTATTTTATAACATGTCTGTGTCAACAGGGTTTCTCAGACCATCGGTACAATGACATAGTAACAGTGAGGCCGATGAGGGACTATTCAGCCAAAGAAATCTCCTTCTACAACTACATGTTTAAAGTTCCATTCTTCTTTATACCCAGCCTGGACACTAAGGTCAGTCATCCTTTTTACAAGAACGTCCTCTCTGTTTTCCCCAGCTAAATGCAGACCCAGAGAATCTTTACATGATAAATGATTTGATACATTGTAATAAGTATTTCAGTTCAGCATCTTTCCATGCTTCACTGCCATAACACTCACTTGATTGACATGTTTCAGCCAGGTAAACTCCCTCTTCAGAAATGTTATTTCTACATCATTCATCCTCAATGCTCTTAGTGTATATTTCCACTTTCCTCATTTGCACCGTTTTCAGATATTCTATTGTTCACCTGAAAATGTATGTTAACAATTTGGAGGAACATTGGATTGTGTTACCACCTAGACCCATGGCTGGTTTCCATTGGGGCCCTTCATATTCAATTCATCAGCACATTCAATGACATCTCCCCGGACCGCACTAACTGGTTTGTGACTTCCACCAAAGATGCCAGACAAGGCCAGCATCCAGCGTCTTACAGAGAGCTTTGTCACTAAACTTCAGGCAGATTTTCCTTCGACTGTCAGCACCATCTACAGGTTTGTACAAGACTCCTGGAGTACTTCATGACTGGGATTTGTCACACAGCACAAAACGGTACATTTTAAAAGTTTGTGTTTCACAGTATATCATTGCATGCAGTGAGATTCTGGTGCAGATGTTTGCACACACACACACACACACACACTCACTCACTCACTCACTCACTCACTCACTCACTCACTCACTCACTCACTCACTCTCTCACACACACACACACACACATAAACTGGTATTAAATGCAATTTAAAATATTGTATATGTCTGGTGGATCCTGTGTCTTTGTGTCCTTTAGGACTGGTGATAAACTTCAGACAGTGTGCCCCGCTCTGAAATCCCTTGCTGTGGACGTCACTGATAAATGCCTGCTCTGTATGTGCACCTTGGACTGCACTGCTGCTGGTATGTTTGTTGTTCCAAAGAAAGAAAAGTAAAAAGCTATTCAGCCTAGAACTAACTATTCAGCCAGTCCTGTGAACAGTTGTAATGAATTCCAAGTAACTGTCCTTATCTTTCCTGTCTCTATCCCTCTAACTCTGCAGAGGATGCCTCAGCCTTCCAGGCTACTCTGATCTCAGAGCAACTCTCGCAAAAGAAACAAACTTCTGGAGGCTCCAACATTGGAAGCCCAACACTGACCACAGGTAGGACCCCGTCCACTACAACCTCATACATACAAGCTTACATGCTTGGAATTGTCCCACGTCTTTGTATGGGCTAAGACTTAGATAAGTCATTACTGTTCACTCACTCGTAGATGCAGAATTGTTAGGGCCTTCTACCTCTTTTACCGATGATGGTGCTTTGACACAACAAAGTAACTGCTGTTGTCAACAGCCAGTCTGTATGCGTGTGTGTGTGTGTGTGTGTGTGTGTGTGCATGCGTGCGTGCGTGTGTGAGACAGCTTATGGATCTGCTATTTTTGAATAGCCAACCCAAAAATTGAAAATGACACAGATGCTCTCCCGATTTGCATAGGTTAATAAATATTAACAGTTAGTTTCAAGGAGCATTCTTAGTCGTATTCTTATTTTTTAAGTGCTTGGAATCTCTTTCCCCAGTGTTTGTGGTTTCCTTGTAATGTAAATCCAGGCATCTGTGCTCCCTCAGGTCAGTGCTGTTCGTCCCAGGAGGAGAAAGGAAGACAGAGCTGTGGTGGGACAGGAGATGGAAGTGGAACGTGTTGCTCTTCTGCCAAGTAAATATCCTGTATGAAACGGTATTATCAGTGTGAAATGAGCATAATCTCCTGTAGCGACATTGTGTGCACTGCAATTCTGATAGCATTTGAGGGGTAATTCACCATATGATGTTGAATGGTGCAAAAATTTGCTTCTTGACGCTATAATTGGCCAATGTGAAAAGAGTGGCATTTCTTCCTTGTGGCTATGAGATTATATTTTTTTCATACTGTGTATAAATGTTTATATTATAAACTAGAAATAGTTCACCTCAGAGCCTTGGCTTTCTAGACTTGGCTGATACTCTGTTTGTTTAAAGTGCTCTTAACAACATAAAAAGAAAATCCATAGACTTGTATTTCCGAAAGCCAGACGTTGGAGCGGCTAGTGCCCCTCACAAAATATTATTGAAAAGAATAGTCTGGGGCAGAGGTTCTGCTCTAGCAAGGAGTGTGTGCACAGTTTCACTTCAAACGGGCCAATATTGCAAAACATTAGCTGTTCACGGACGGACAGACAGGGGGAAAAACATAGTCAAAATAGACAATTAGGTTATAGGCTTTCATCAGTGATTCATCAGTTAGTATGATTATGCATATCATATTCCAATGCAGTTGTTGGTGAGTTGTGACCAATTGTTGTTATATTCCAGGGTCCCACAAACACTGGAGCTGAAGAGCCTGTTGTGTTACAGTTGTCGCCTGACCATCAAAGATATGGTGGGTGAAACACAGCTTGTATGATCAGTGGAATCATTTAAAATATTTCAGATATGTCACATCGGTCTGTCTAGTAGTCTACCCCCTTATTTATTATGATCTGTTGTTTTCTAAAAGCCTCTGATAAATTTTTATATTTCTCTCTTCCCTTCCGTTGACAGTCATCAGTGGAGGATCTACCTGACTACATCCTCTCAGAGGGACAAAAGAGGAAGAACAGGTGAGGGGGGATATTTAGTTTGAACAAGTTCCAAAATGGCTCTTTGCACAACTGTAGTAGTGTAGTCCCGGGTTTCCAGAAGGTGGCGTACCCGATTCCTGTTCTGGTTCATTTTCCTCATCTTTGTTTGATTGGCTCGGCAGTAGATCTGATGTGAACCCATATGACTTCTTCATACGTTTCTGGAAACTCAGGACTACACTAATGAACGTAGGCTATTGCTCAACATGCATTGTGCAGTGAATGCTGTTTACTGGACAGTCGCAGAATTCTGTCCTGATTAGGATTGCTTTTAGGCACCAAGCAAGCTTGCATATACAAGGACTTACCGTATCTTGCCACACATACCGTACATATACGTTTAGGCCTTTTCTATGAATAAATCACAACTTGAAAACATCAAAAGGCCTTTCCATAAAAACAAATTCTGTGTGTTCGGTTATCTAGGTCTGAGATGAGACAGGAGATCAGAGAATTCCTATTGGATGAAGATGATGATGACAACTAGGACGAGGATAAGTCCTTTGGCTCCCCTCAGACAGCTGAACATTCAACACTGAGAAATATACTCGAATGCTATATCTTTTATTACATAGGAGAAGTGGTACCCAAAACAGAAGAAAAACCCAAAGCCACAACAGCTACGTCGCTATTGCAACACCCACAACACCATCTTACACACTATCCACACACACTCACACGGCAGTGACGTCACACACTTACCCTTCGTAGGCCTTCGCAGTGGTCCTGGCCTATATCCTCAAAACACGTCGTTCGACAACACTCCGCACCAGCCCACAAAGAATAGTCTTGGCATTGGCACTAATAATGCCTCACTTCCACACTCACGCCGCCAATGCATTTGTTTAATACACACATTCTCGGGACAAACACCCAAACACCCACATCCCCGAGGCTTTCCTACACGGCACACGGAATCACTGCTGCCCCAACAGGGCCAGAACCAAGCCCAACAAGCCCACAAACAAGCCCTTTAAACCACGCTACTTACATACACTACAACTCGCTTACAATTCGCAAACCTGGCAACACTGCCTCATACGTCACCAGCTCCGTCGAGCTCACAATCTGTCGCAGCCATCTTGCTTTTCATTTTGATGGGAGAGTGGACATTTAATGCAAATAAATTATTTATAGGTCCAGCAAGCAAATCATGATGGTCTGTTTGTGCTCAATAGGTCACAATCACATTCCGAATTTAGGTGTTGTGTTTTGTATGACATTTTCCCCAGTAGTAGTTTCATATCTATCTCAGCTTTTGCCTGATAGCACACATGCTAACGTTAGCAGCATTTGATGACAGGTTGCCTTAGCAACGTACAGTGTACGCAGACCTAACATGAGTTGTTTACAACACAAACACACGGCCTTTTAACCACGCTACTTACACACAACAGGTCGGGAGTTATTAAACCGAACGTGGACGCTGTTTCAGTGTTACATTTGCTGCGCATATCGGATTAATTGTAACGGCATGCATGATAAATGTAACAACGCTAAAAAACACCATTAAACATATCGTTTTCAGCTTAAAGCAATTATATTTCATTGAAGCAACTCCTTAGCATTGTTTTCATACCATGAATGTGACAAGAAAATGTATCAAACATAAGGGAAATATTAAATAGTATCGGGTGTACCAGTTTGGGCATTTCTTTTTTTTCAATGGGCCAATACATTGATTAAACAAACGTTTGATTGATTGAGTTGTACCATGTTATACAACCCTAAACTAATTTTAGAATACACTACACAATACAATACAATTTTAGAACATATTTTGCACGTTTCATTTTTTTACTCAGAGATCCGTTTAGCTACACATGTAATATTTTCAGGCAACGGACCTACACATGTCAGCTACCATAAACCACTTCAAGTTATTAGGACGAAATAACTGACAGGAGTGACGGTGCTGTGCTGTGAGTAAACTAATAGGGGAGAGCCGCCAAGGATGTAACATTTTGCACGTTTCATTTTTTTACTCAGAGATCCGTTTAGCTACACATGTAATATTTTCAGGCAACGGACCTACACATGTCAGCTACCATAAACCACTTCAAGTTATTTTTTTGATAAAACAGGTCGGGAGTTATTCAACCGAACGTGGACGCTGTTTCAGTGTTACATTTGCTGCGCATATCGGATTAATTGTAACGGCATGCATGATAAATGTAACGACGCTAAAAAACACCATTAAACATATCGTTTTCAGCTTAAAGCAATTATATTTCATTGAAGCAACTCCTTAGCATTGTTTTCATACCATGGATGTGATAAGAAAATGTATCAAACATAAGGGAAATATTAAATAGTATCGGGTGTACCAGTTTGGGCTTTTCTTTTTTTTCAATGGGGCAATACGTTGATTAAACAAACGTTTGATTGATTGAGTTGTACAATGTTATACAACCCTAAACTAATTTTAGAATACACTACACAATACAATACCATTTTAGAACATATAATATTGGCCAATAAGTCAAATATGTAAATATTACATATAATGGCATTGAATGGAAGCGGACCATTTGTAACACATGTTACAAATGACCCGCTTTTGCAAGTTTTCTTTGCCGTTGCTTACAGACCAGAATGAACGTGAATTCCGTCTAAACACGATGCAAACTAATGAAGAACATAAGCATGAAGACATCCATGTGGATTTTTATTCACCAACACCAAAAAAAAAAATGTAGCACACATATACTCCAGGTGTAAAATTATACGCATTTTGAAAAAAGTCAGATTTTCGCCAATAACTCCCCGTAGGACAAAGGTAAACACTTCAAACTTCCTGGGCACGTAGAGTACGTTGCTGTACACATACTGACGCGATGGCGTCATGGTGGCGTTGACCAATCAAGAGATAACGTCCATGTTACAACCGTGAAGCGTTACAACCTTGGCGGCTCTCCCCTACATTTGTTACTAACATTAGGTTGTGGCGAAGTAGAAACGTGGCGAGCAGATAGTGTGTTTTGGACAAACAGGCTAGGTATTGGTGTTGATTTGGGTCAACTGGACAAACAGCGTGGTGTTGTTTTGTGTCTGTGTTTGTGTTGGAGCGCCTCAGTGTGGCCGTACAGGTCATGTGCAACCTCTTCCACAGAGAGATGGAGACACTAAATCTCAGCTGGACAAACATGTTTGCATGCATGCTTCGCTGCCTTGCATGCTGTGTGCTACTGTTGAGTCTGTCACTTACTTTGACTGATTTATGGCATTGTCTTTCTGTTAAAATCCAACTATGTTAATTTAAGAACTCTGGGCATATAGGTCATTGTTTATTCACTGTGCACACGTGTAGCCTATTGTATGTCAGACTGTATGTCTGTCCCACAGTCACAATCCTTTAGTAATTAGGCTGTGGAAATATTCAGGACAAAACAATGGTACATTTCCAATAACCCATCCGTTACTACATGTGGAGTCAACTCCCGCCATTTATTTCTTCCCATAGTGCGTGGCGAAGTAGCTCTGGGATGAGTGCGCGCAAAGCGCGCACAAAATTCTAGTTTG